>NC_056731.1:186411702-186511702 GCF_019279795.1 Protopterus annectens | reverse complement strand
AGTAGTCCCATAGGGCGCCCCCTGCTCTTCTGAGACCTCCCCAGATCCCCCCACTGAGGAGGTACCCAGGAAGTGACTGTGCAAGAGGAGGCACTTGGACTCCCCACAGGAGTCTTTGACATCTGACACTGATTTGGATGAGTTAGAAGGGTCCCCTCGATCCCCCTCTGAGGATATCTCCTTTGCGGAGATATTAGAGATCCTTAATCAGAGGGTCGGTTGGCAGTCCAAAATCCCTACTGAAGATGAGTCAGTGCTCTTGAAGGCTTTCGGGTCTCAACCTTTCACTTCTTTGGTGTCTCCGCCTTACGGTGAGCTCATGGAGCTGATCTCTCGTAAGGCGTGGGAGTCTCCAGAGGCCATGGAACCTGTCCCTCGGAAGCCAAATAAGTTCATCTCTGCCCCAGTGGACAAAGCCTTTTTGACTAAGGGAGTGCCTGTTGATGCCATGGTGGTGGCTGCAGCCACCAAAAAGGAAAAGTCTGAGGTGTCCTCATCTATCAAGCCTCCTAACAGGGATTCTAGGATCATGGATAGATATGGGAAATGCATGTTTAGTTCAGTGACCTTTTCCCTTCGATCACTGAACTATTTAACCCATTTTACAAGACTACAAAGAGATGATCTGAAAGAGCTAGGAGATACTCTCCAGGGTATGGTAGCTGCAGGGGTTGCCGACAAAGTTAACACACAGCTCGCTACCCTAAACTCGATTGTCACCTCGTCCATGCGCCTCATATCTTATGCAGCTTATGGTTCGAGTAGAGCCGCTAGTTCAGGCATTGCGCTGCATAGACAAGCCTGGATGCATCTCTGTTTCTTTGCGGAGCCTTTCAAGTCGTCCTTTATCAACACCCCATTTGATGGCTCATCCCTGTTTGGGCCTAAGGTAAAGGAAACTCTAACCAGGTGTGAGCAGGAAGGCAAGACTCTGTCTGCCATTGGAGTCTGTTTTTCTACCCCTACTCGGCCCTATCCCAAGGGTCCTAATGGCGGAAAAACGTGGTTCCGAAAAGCACAGGGAGCCTTTGAGGACACACGTGGAGAAACCCCCTCTAGAGGCAGAGGAGGGGGTTATAATAGAAGATGCTGCCCGCATGGCGGGGGGGGGGGGGTCCACAACAGCAGGGTGACAGAAGCCAGTTCTCTGGTCAACCCTACCAGCGCTCCTGAAAGGAGACCCGGCTGTCTGGCTCTGGAGGCAATCAGGTGTCACTTATCTTTGTACCCAGAAGCCTGGCTAAATGTAACGTCCAATACCTGGGTGCAAAGCATAATTTCCAGAGGGTATTTCATACTGTTCTCTTCCACTCCCACTCCTGTAAACAGAATCCTGGATGTTCCACCCAGTCTCAGGGAACAACCAACCATAGAGGTCCGCAAGTTGCTAGAAAAAAAGTCATCCAGCCAGTCCCAGAAGACCAAGTTGAATTCGGAACTTACTCAAGATTCTTTTTGGTTCCAAAAAAAACAGGGGACTGAAGACCTATCATGGACCTCAGCAGACTCAACCAATTTGTAAAAAAAGAGAAGTTCTGAATGGTCACACTTCAGGCCATTCTTACCTTTCTAGGGAAAGGCAATTGGATGTGCTCCATCGATCTCAAGGACGCATACTACCACATAAAGATGGACAGATGCTCCAGAGATCACCTGCGTTTCCTGCTGGGAGATAATCACTATCAGTTTCTAGCCCTGCCCTTTGGTCTCACTACAGCCCGCAGAGTGTTCACTAAGTGCATGGCAGTGGTCACGGCTTACCTGAGGCATCTAGGATTCCAGGTGTTTCCATATCTAGACGATTGGCTCCTCACCACTACCACCAGGCATCAATTGATTCAGGTAACACAATCTACTCTGACATTCTGCCACCACTTAGGTGTTACAGTCAACTTCGAAAAGTCTGCCTTGTCGCCATCGCAGCATACCATCTTTATAGGAGCAGAGTTAGACACCTCAACCACCACTCTACGTCTTCCAGTCGAAAGGGTCTCACTTCTTCGCCATCACGTCAACTCATTGGTGTCAAAGAACATAGCTCCAGCTGCAGAGGTCTTGAAGGTACTAGGTTTGATGGCGGCAGCAATTTTAGCCATTCCACTCGCAAGGATGCATATGCGAATTCTTCATTGGCTCCTGTTCGCTCAATGGTCTTACCAGAAGTTACCAATGACCCATATGATTCTCATCACAAATTCTTGCAAGAGAGACCTTCGGTGGTGGTTGACGTCTCTTCATGTTACAACAGGAAGACCCTTTGTGCTTCCCTCCCCAGTAGCCACTGTGACCAGAGACGCTTCCCTGATAGGTTGGGGGGGGGCATTTTTAGGGAAAGACCGCCCAAGGCACATGGACGGATCAGGAGTCACATCTGCATATCAATGTTCTGGAGTTGCGAGCAGTACTTCTGGCATTGCAGTACTTCCAGGACTCTCTTCCTCTGGGGACAATTGCAATTCAGACAGACAACATGTCAGTGGTCTGGTACTTGAACAAACAGGGCGGAACCAAGTCTTACCCCGTTTGTCGAGAAGCCCTCAGGGTATGGCAATGAGCTGTGTCATCCCAGCATTTTCTGTTCGCAACGCACATCCCGGGGAAATCCAACGTGATAGTGGACAAGCTGAGCAGGGCAATCCTGTTGCCTCACGAGTGGTCTCTCAACGAACACATTGCAAACTTGATTTTCCGCAAATGGGGCCAGCCTTGCTGTGACCTTTTTGCCAGTCACATCAATACCAAATGCAGAAGCTACTTTGCCCTAATACCACCTCTGGGACATCCCCCGAGAGACGCACTCGTACACGATTGGCCTACGAGTCTCCTATATGCATTCCCACCTATTCCATTGATACCCAGGTTTTTACAGAAAGCAAAATCGCTGGGAAGGACTGTTATCCTCATAGCCCCCCACTGGCCTCGACAGATTTGGTTCCCTTTCCTTCGCCATCATCTGCTGGAGGATCCATGGATCCTGGACCCAGTTCCAGACCTCCTGACACACCCGTCAGGGGACCTCCATCCTTCATTGCAGTCTCTAAAGCTGACTGCTTGGCTGATCCACTTCCCCAAATAGCCAGGCTTCATTCACTCTCAGATGACACAAGACAAATTCTATTGTCTTGTTATAAGCCATCCACCAGAAAACTATATTGCAGTAAGTGGAAAAGGTTCTCAGTTTGGGCCAGTATACAAATAATTTACCCTTTCCGAGCTCCTCTGTCATCCATTTTAGAGTTTTGACAATGATTTTTAAAAAAGGAGCAGCAGCTGCCACAATTCGGGTTCAGTTAGCTGCCATATCAAATTTCCACCTTGGATTCGATGGGTTAAATGTTATGGCCCATAAGTTATCTAAGGTTTTTCTTAAAGGTGTTTTTCACATGAGACCTCCTGTCAAAATCCCTTATTCTCCCTGGAATTTGAATTTTATGCTGTCTCAAATAATTCTTCCCCCCTTCGAACCAGCATCATCTTGTGATCTCAAATTTTTGTCCTGGAAAACTATTTTTCTAGTAGCCATTACTTCTGCCCGCAGAGTGTCAGAACTTCAAGCATTATCTATCAGACCTCCTTACATGATTTTCCATGCTGATAGAGTATCTCTCAGAAAAAAACCCTCCTTTTTGCCTAAAGTCTGTTCCGAGTCTAATATCAGTCAGGTCATTGAGTTGCCAGTCTTTTCTCCCAACCATTCCAACAAATTGGAATACATGCGGCACAAACTTGATGTACATAGACAGCTCAGATTTTATCTTGCTAGAACTAAGTATATTAGAAAATCAGATCAACTCTTTGTATCCTTTTCGGAAGCCAAAAAAGGTAAACTAGTGGCTAAAACAACCCGTTCAAAATGGTTATCTGATTTGTTCATGCAAATGCTAACATACCTTTGCCACACAAAGCAAAGGCTCATTCAACCTGAGCCGTTTCTACATCATCTGCTTTTCAAGCTAAATTGCCACTTGACAACATTTGTGCTGCAGCCACTTGGTCTAAGCCTCATACCTTTATCACTCATCACAAAGTAGATAAGGCTTCCAGGGACAGGTCTTCTTTTAGCTCCACGGTCCTGAAAAATGTACTCCCATGAGCCACCCAGGATTGTGGGTGCTAGGGACGATACCCATAAGTGAGAATAAATGGCGAGATTTAACAACTTCACATAAAGAAGTTATGTACTCACCATAACGTTCCATGTGAGTTGTTTATCTCACCTTTATTCTCACATCCCTCCCTCCATCCCCCTCCTGGCTGACAGTTGACCTAGAGTTTAGTATCATCCTGGTTGTTCAATAGTTCTTCTTCCTTCTTGGGGAATGCTCCCCTTACAGGGGTATATATACATGCAGCAAACAAGATCTGAGGTAATTCCAGCAGTGCATCATGGGATAAGGGGCTTGGTCTCGAGCTACTGGCAAACCTTGAGCTTTGCTATAGGCTGTGTCGGATCCGAGAATCGGCTCCAAACTCATCCGTGAGAATAAAGGCGAGATAAACAACTCACATGGAACGTTATGGTGGGTACATAACTTCTTTTTCTGTTGCCCTTCTTTTGGTAGATTCGGTTCCTGGGTGGCCATGATACAAGATAGTATTATACTCTTGTTGCAAGGACCTTGGAACAATTACTTTTGAACCTTTCATTATTATGATACCTTTGTCAGACAAAGTCTCATCTTTGTATGGAAAATAAGGTTGCACTTCTTGAGGTAAACTAGATGCTTTGACAGACATCCTTGAATGGTAAAGTGGTTGAGTCTTTGTAAAATTGGATGTCCTTCTATTCATATGCTGCTGTATTCATGACATCAGAGAGTTTGCTCTGGTGAACGGCCGTTATACAAAAGTTAAATGCTACCAATAGGGTACATGCGACATCCTGGGCCTCTTCTCTGATGTCGGTTGTTAATGGATGTCGGGTATAAAGCGGACATCAGCACGCTTCCACCTCAGAACTTTTCTGCCGTCCATGTGACTTCCTTCTCCGGTCGTTGCTTTATCGGAAGAAGTGTTTTTCTACATCCGACGCCAGATAAGTACCCCATAGGGGGTTTGTAATCTTTACTTGCTACTGCTTTGGGTTTCATGTCAGGTGGGAAGAGCAAGTGTAGGTGTGGAAGGCAAATTCCACATAAGGATTCGCATGAACTCTGCCTATTCTGTCTAGGCCGAGAACACGACCATACCACGTATAGTATTCGTCAGGCCTTTGTCCCCAAAACCCTTAGAAGCCATCTAGCAGCTTTGAATTTCTACCATGAGAACCAAAGACTTAAACGTATGTCTGTTTGTATGTGTCCGATGTCAGAACCCTCGGAAGAGCCACAAGTCAAGAAGGCCAAAAAGAGCAGACCTGAACTGACTGCTGCGCCCTCCACTCTAGCCATACCTCTCATAACCAGTGGAGGCCTGGAGTCCAAGCCGGAGTCCTTGGAACTTCCTTCAGCAGAAGGCCTGGAAGAAACTATTCCTTTGCCCGAGTTGATGTCCCAGAGGGAAACTCAGGCATCCGAGTCGGTCGCCGAGGGGGAACCTAGGCTCATTATTTCCGAGGGACCATGTAGGGTTTCTCATATTGTAGTACACGAAAATATAGAATCGGGTTTCAAGGTGTGCAGGCCGGTGTTAGGCCCTCCTATCCTCCAGTGTATTTCATAACCTTCTCCACCAGAAACTCATAGAAAGAAAAAGCAGGAAACTAAGCATATTTCCCATACTCTGTCTTCTCTGACCATCTAACAACCCCTGGATTAGCAGGTCTTTACCCAAGGCCTACTCAATGCTTTTGTGGCCTTACATCAGGGCCTGACCCCTGTGGCCTCTACTCCCAAGGGAGCAGTCCCTGATGACCCCCTCAGTGGAAGAGGATTCATCAGCAGATGATGATGAATACCTCACCTACTCCTCACAAATGGCTTTTCCCCTGTGATATGCCTCCCCAGAGGAGGAGTCCAATGGCACAGATTCCCCAGGCGAGGATCTCACCTTTGGTGAGACCATCACTAAGATGCAAACTTTTTTTTAAACTGGGATAGCAGCCAAGTCACTGACTCAAAAAAGATATGAATTATTTCAGTTGAGTCTTTTAGCCCTTCTGCAGTGCCCCCCATACACCTTGCATTTCTGGATACATTCATAGCTGCGTCTAAAAAGCCTGATTCACAGCCCCCCAGCGTCCAGACAGATTCTGTAAGTTGTCTGAGGCAGCAGTCTTTCTCTACAAGGCTCCTTCTGCAGATCTTGCAGTTATTTCTGTGACCATGGACAAAACTTCCTAATTGCTCCCCTCTACTTTCATCATCCTGCTGTCTTTATCAGAGGCCAGAAAAGACAACCTGGGAAAGAAGTGTTACACTTCTGCCACCCTGGCAGTAAGAGCCATTAGCTATCAGGCACATATGGCTAAATATGTCCTGGCTGTCATGGCAGATATGACTAAACAATTGGGAGAACTACCTGATTCCCCTGCTAAGGCCAAGATCTCTTCCCTGAGTTCTTGCTTTCAGGTCACAGAACATTCTATTAAGTGCAGATACTATGGTGTAGAAGCCTCTGCTAGAGCTGCTGCCTCAGGCTCTGTCACCAGGAGGTACTCATGGCTGAAACTGCACCCTCTCCCTGATGAGATCAAATCCATACTCCTGGATGCACCTCTTGACAACAGTCATCTGTTTGGCACAGCAGCTGCTGATCTCTTCAAACCCCTGCAATCCAAAGGGAAGGAACTGCAAGAACTGAGACCTATCTTTGTCTCTCCAGTATCTCGTTTTCAGAGGAATTACCCAGCAAAAACGTCATTTGTGAGAGCTTCAGGTCAGAGACATCTAACAAAACCCAGAAAGGAACACAGGAAACCGGCCCCATTCAGGCCTGCCTCTGCCACCCCTCCCTCTAAACAGCCCTTTCAGGGAAAACCTTGTAGTCTGTGACTACCAGGCTCCTCACCTGGACACCCCTCTGTCCATGCACCTCTCCCTTCCTCCTTGGAAGCAGGTTATCCAGGACTCCTGGCTCCTTTCTATAATAAAACAGGGATACTTCATGACCTGAGAGGCCAGACCCACCCCAAAGGCATCCCTCACCCAACCTGAGACCAAATACCTCTCTTCCCACCAATCCTGCAAGAACGTTGCTCAAGGAACCATTCAGGAGGTACCCACCTTGGTAAGAGGAAGAGGATTTTATTCAAGACTCTTCTTGGTCTCCAGAAAGGAAGGCCCCTGTAGGGCCTATCCTGGACCTATCCCACCTCAACACTTTCCTCAGAGTCCCCTCCTTCAGGATGCTTTCTCTCTCTACTCTTCTACCCCTGATCCTTTCTGAGGTTTTCCTTGTGTCCTTGGACATAAAGGATGCCTACTTACACATCCCTATTCACCCATTTTTCAGGAGGTATCTCCTCTTCTCAGTGGATTCTGTGCACTTTCAGTTCTGTGCTTTAACCTTTGGTCTTTTTACAGCACAAAGGGTATTTGCAAAATGTGTGGCCCCAGTTGTGGCATTTGCCAGAACAAAAGGAATACAGCTTTTCCCTTACTTAGACGACATCCTGATCCAGGCTCCCTCAAGTTCCACAGCCCTACAACACCTGTGCTTCACCATCTCCCTCTTGTCAGGTCTAGGATTTACCGTAAACCTCAAAATATACTTCCTGATACCCTCCCAAGATCAGGTGTTCCTAGGGTGTCGAATTTGTACAAGGGAAACGATGGCTTGCCTACCACTAGACAAGATTGTGATGCTGACATCTTCTTTCGAGGGAGTTCTCCCCCTCAAAACCATCTTAGCCAGGAAATTACTCAGAATCCTAGCGTTTATGGCCTCAACTCTCCCCATGGTTCCCCTGGCAAGACTCCACATGAGAAAATTCCAGTGGTATCTTAAGTTCAATCTGGAAACAACACTTGCACCCTCTGGAATTCATGATTCCCATGCTGCCATGCCTGACCGGGGAACTCAAATGGTGGATCTCCCAGATTCAGAAAAATCCTGGCCTGCCCCTACAGCCCATACCTCCCAACTAGGATCAATGCCTCAGACGCAGGCTGGGGTGCAACCCTAGGAAACTGGAGAGTGAGGAACATGTGGGCCCACACCCAGCAGAAGGAGCACATCAGTATCAAGGAAATGAGAGCCCTGATATTGGCCTTGGAAATTTTCAAGGATCACTTTCAACTAGGCACTCTTGAGTTGGTACACAGACAATACCACTGTGCTGTGGTACATCAACAAGCGGGGGGGGGCAAAGTCCTACCTCCTGTGCAGACTAGCACTGCAGGTTTGGGAAATCGCTCTGGAGAAACAGATCCTTCTCCAAGCAGTTTATATCCCTTCGGCAGAATATGTGATGGCAGATTCATTGAGCAGGACCATGACCCTCTCTCACTAATGGATGCTGAACAGGGACTTGTTTCCGGACCAGGTCCATCGATGGGGTATCCCAGATGTGGATCTCTTCATCCGTAAACAGACAGCTCCCGACCTTTTTTTCCAGGGTAACTCACCCTGAGGCCTGGAGTGGATGCTGTCTCAATTTCCTGGAAGGGGTTGTATGCCTATGCATCCCCCCCCCTTCCCTCTCATACAAAGAGTCCTGCTGAACTTCAGAAGGAACAGCCTCAAATCTTGCTGGTGATTTCCTACTGGCCAAGGCAGCACTGGTTCCCTCTTCTATTTCACCTAGCCAAGGGCAGTCACCACAAGTTACCCCAGGAATGGATCTATTCTGTTTCAATCTGGATAGGTCTACCATAAATATAATCATGGAACTTTGAAAGTGCAAACACAATTAATTGCCAAAAGCTCTTTCTCTGTATGAGCATACTGCATCTCAGTTTGGGTAAGAGTTATTGATGCATAGGCAACAGGTTGATCCTTTTGTTGAATAACTGCAGCAAGACCAAATTTCGAAGGATCACAGGAAAGTGTAACTAGTTTGTGAACATCATAGTATCTGAACGTTGGCGGACTAACAGTTCTCTGTTTCAGGACATCAAATGCTCTTTGGTGTTGCTCTAACCAAGACCAGGATACATCTTTACGTGTCAGCTCTCTGAGTGGTACTGAAAGTTGGCTCAAGTCTGGAATGACCTTGCCTATGTAGTTGACAGGGCATGAACATTGTCTGGAGCTGGCATCTCGGGAATGGCTGATTGCTTTGAGGAATCTGGTCTTAAGCCTGTACTAGCAAATAAATGACCGACATAAGGAACTTTTTGTAGCCTGAACTTGCATTTCTGTGCATTGAGCTTAAGATTCACTTGACATGTGCCTTTTCTAGAACTTTTCTGAGATTTCTGTCATGTTCTGCTTCATCACAACCTCCTACCAGTATGTTGTCTACTATAATAGCACAAGGATACCCAGGAAAAATTTGCTCCATTGCACGCTGAAAGACTTCACTTGCAGAATTTATCCCAAATGGCATTCTCAAAAATCTGTACCTGGCAAACGGAGTACTAAATGTAGTGAGCAATGAGGATTTTTTTGTCAAGCTAAATTTGGCAAAATGAACCATTTGTATCTAAGACACAAAAAATTGTAGCATTTGACATCAAGGCTACGACTTCTTTGATTGTGCGCATTGGATGATGAGGTCTTTTTAATGCTTTGTTCAAATCTCGTGGATCAGTACATATTCTGATGTCATCTGAGCTTTTCTTGTGAGCTACCACCATGGAAGATATCCATTCAGTTGGAGTTTCCACTGGGCAAGTTACACCTTGTCATACCATTTTGTCTAGCTTGGCTTTGACTCTGTCCTGCATAGCTATTGGAACTTTACATGCTGGCCTGATAACTGGACTGACATTTGGGTCTAACTTCATGGAGTATTCAACTGGAAGTTTGCCTTCGAAAAGATCAGCATAGGTAGAAAAAGTGCGCTGGGTAAAATTAGAGTAGAAATCTTTTAAGCTAACATGATGGACTTCCTTATTAAAAGAAAGCAGTCCCATTTTCAAACTGTCTCTGAGCCCTAATAATGACTGAACATGCCTCTTGACCCCATAAAATAATAAGTCATAGCTTCTTCCTGCAGAATAACTTGAAAGCACTACTGAGCCTTCAGTTTGAATTTCTTCACCTCCATAAGCAACAGGTTTCGTCCATCTTGCCAAATCAAGCCTTCCACCTTTGCATACTCTAGCAAACATTTCTGAAGACATAACATTGCACTTAGAACCTGTGTCAACTTTGAGCTCTGTGGGTTTGCCATTTGCGCTTGTTTCCCACCTTTCCTATAACTAGTCTAGTCCAAGTACAGATTTGCTGTATCCAGGACTGTTTGCAAGCTTCTGAGCCCCCCAAGCCTTTCTGTGTTGGAGGGAAGCCTTCTAGCTTGTCAGTGGGAGTGGTAAGCACTAGGTAGCCTATCTCCCACAAGAGGAGGGTTTCTGGCTCAGAAATTGTAGTTTATTGGCTGTTTGGGCAGTTTTTCCATCTCTTTCAACTTTCTGGTCTACAAGCCTGCATTTGCGCTTTTCCTGCCTTTCTTGTAACTAGTCTAGTCCAGATACAGATTTGCTGTATCCAGGACTGTATGTAAGCTTCTGAGCCCCCCAAGCCTTTCTGTCTTGGAGGGAAGCCTTCTAGCTTATCAGTGGGAGTGGTAAGCACTAGGTAGCCAATCTACCACAGGAGGAGTGGTTTCTGGCCTAGAAATTGTAGTTTATTGGCCGTTAGGGCAGTTTTTCCATCTCTTTTAACTTTCTGGTTTAAAAGCCCAAGTTTACGCTTGTTTCCCGCCTTTTCTGTAACCAGTTTAGTCCAAATACAGATTTGCTGTATCCAGGACTGTTTGTAAGCTTCTGGGCGGTGCCAAAGTCTGCTCTTCAGTTTTCCCTTAGATCTGCTAAGTTCTCTCCTCTTCTGCACTGTTACTAACTTATTAGTCTAGCACTTTGCCAGACTTCTTGTAGCAATTATTGTAGCACACAAAAGTGTTACCAGCACTAAACGTTCTACAAGGAAATAGCTCCAGTACTTATTATTAATGCCTACCCCTCCAGGCATGTCTAAAGGTCAGTTCTCTGCTTTCTCCTATTAACCTGGTGAACATCAGCATCCTGAGGCAATGTAGCAACTGCCTCATCTACACCGACAACCCTCTCTTCATATCTCCCAACACTCAGACTTGCGAGAGATGCACTTACATATCCAAATTGGAAGCCATGCATTCTCCAGCTAAGACTGGAATAGCTGGTCAAGAGGAGAAGGTCAGCACTTGCACCACACCACATGGAACACATAGCCCTCCAGAACACACACCAGCATTGCCTTCACATGCAAACACAAATCACACACCCAGCTCTGTGGAGGCTCTCAATAAAAATCTACCCAAACAGCAGAGACCTCCAAGGCAGAAATGCTGTCGACCACCACAACACAGCACTAATCACTAGACACATAACTCTCCTAAATAGTGTGCTACTCAACCAAAGCCCCTAAGGCAAAACAGTATGCCCAACACACTAGTCATAGGTGACTCGATAGTGAGGCACGCTGATGTCCCACTCACTAGGCTGAATAAGGAAAAAGTAACAGTCATCTGCCTGTCAGGTGCCAGGATCCACCACATAACGCACGTACTCAGTTCCCTCAACAACAGGTACAAATATGACTCTGTCATTATACATGTGGGTGTGAATGACCTGAGATGTACCTCCCTGGACTATATGAAAAGAGACATGGATGAGCTCTCGGATTATGTAACCCAGGTGGGTATGACCCTAGCTCTGAATAACATCCTACCATCACCCAGAATGATACCACAGTACAAGCAGAAAATGATTGATTTCGACAATTGGTTAAGTTTCTGGTGTCATTCTAAGGGGATCCAGTATCTCCGTGCCTGGGATGACATGATTGCCAGGCCTTGATGCTTTGCCAGAGATGACCTGCATCTGTCACCCCTGGGCTTCCGGATACTGGCCAAGGCTCTTGCCACCCCTATAGTGCCTTTTTAGGTGGTGTTCCAAAGACCAAATTACCACCATAACAGCTACAAACAAATGTAATCTGAAGGTCATGCTGCTCAATGCTAGACGTCTAAATCTCAAAATGCACTCACTCAAAGCACTCCTTAAAATGGAGAAAATTGACATTTGTGCTGTAACAGAGACCTGGTTCAAGGCAGCAGAAAGCACCCCTACACTACCAGGCTATAACTCATTCCACACCTTTTGGCCCCAGATCTTGGACCGAAGCTCCAAAGGCAGTGGTGTCTCCATATTCATAAAGGATGCGCACACTTCCAGACTTGTAGCCCAACATAACGCATCAGAAATACTTCATGTGCAGGTAACATTGGGTAAGACAGTGATTCAGGTCCTTGCCAGCTTTAGATCCCCAACCATGTCCCAAGACTCACACTCCAGGTTCCTAAGCACCCTGGAGAATATTAGGGTCCAACCTAACACTTTCATACTAGGCAACTTCAACTACCCCTCCATTAATTGGGAAAACTACTCATGTACCTATACACTTGCCCAACATTTCCTGGAATTCATTAATTCCAATGCCCTGGACCAGCTCATTCTTACCCCCACTAGAGGTAGCAGCATCCTTGATCTGGTCACTACTAACATGGGCGAACGATGCTCTACACCAACAGTCAATTCCTCCCTGGTTAGATCGAACCACAAACTAATTACCTTGGAAATCCACATACCACCCACCCCCGCAAAGGTAACCACCATGAAAAACTTCTCCAAAGCTAATTTTGGGCTCCTAAAAACAGAGGTGGCTAACTTCACGGCACCCATGCAAATGAAGAATAGTTGCATGACCGCCGAATCATACACCAGTGCACTGTACAAACACGTACACAAATGCATGGATCTCACCATATCCAATAAAACCAAGATGCTCTCCTCCAAAAAAAAGGAAGCCAATCTGGTGCTCCCCTGCCATAAAAAAACTCTACAACAGAAGGAGGAAACTGATGTGGAATAAGGTAAAGTCCCAAGACTGGAAAAACTTCCTTATCAGCCTCAACAAAAAGTTATGATCCCTCATCAAATCCTCTAAAGCAACTATGAAAACAGAATTGCAGCAGATAGTAATGCCACCCACAAGGCCTTCTATAGTTATGTAAAGAATCTCCACGGCAATACCCAGATTTGCTCTGAGCTACTGCACAATGCTACCTCCTATACAGAGCCAACAGATTCAGTGCCAACTTTACCCCCCCCCAAAAGACCAATCGCAATACCAGTAGATTGCCAGGCACCCAGTATTGCTGCTGCACAGGTTAAAACAGTACTATCCAAGGCCAAGAATACAGCTTCAGTTGGACCTGACAATATCCCTGGCTGTGTTCTACATGAACTACAGAGTGAACTGGCACCTCACCTGTGTGTCCTGTTCAATCACAGCCTTACCTCAGGCTTTGTCTCTGCCGAATGGCTCACTGCTACAGTCATCCCTCTCCACAAAGGAGGAATGACTACACACCCTGGGAACTATCGCCCCATTAGCCTGATGAGTCTGATATGCAAAGCTATGGAACACATCATCCTGGACCTAATAAACAAGGATATATGGAATCTCCAAACTCTGGATCCCACACAGTTTGGTTTTGTGAAGGGTAGATCATGCCTGCTCAACTTGGTTGACTTCATTGAGTCAGTCAACAGAGCTGTGGATGAAGGCAAGGTGGTTCATACAGCCTACCTTGATTTGGCCAGTGCCTTTCATACCATTCCCCACTCAGGAATCATAAAAAAACTCACTAAGCTAGGCATCAACCCCTATATCACTACGTGGGTTGCAAACTGGCTCAGAGATAGAACCCACAGTGTGAAAGGAGCTGATTCCAAGTCAGACTGCAGACCAGTCAGGAGTGGAGTCCCACAGGATTTGGTCCTGGGTCCTCTCCTGTTTGGTATCTTCTTCTCAAAGGGACTCTGGCTGACAAAGTTTGCAGACAGTTGCAAGATGGGAGCTATTATTAACTCCCCAAGTGATGTTGACATCCTACAGAAAGGCCTCACTGAGACCGACGACTTGTGTCAGAACCATGGCCTTAAGCTCATTGCCAAAAAATGTGTAGTCATCCCCTTTGGGAAAAACCCGGGTGACATGAATTACCACATTGATGGTAGTTCACTGAAAACAGAAGGTATTATATGAGATCTGGGAACACAGGTTGACAGCAACCTCTCTTTTGACCACCACATTGCCACTGTGGTCAGAAAGTCCTTTTTATGTGGCACGTCTCATCACTAAGAGTTTTGCATCCAGGAAGAAAGAGATTGTCTCCATTTACTCTTCCCTCATTAGGCCAGTCATCGAGTACAATGCCCCATTTGCCATGTACCTCACTAGACACCTGCAACAACTGGAGAGGCCACAAAAGTAGCTCACAAAGAGGATCCTAGGCATTAAACACTTCTCCTGTATGGACAGACTCAAAAAACTCCAACTATTGTGTGTCTCATATTGCCTACTTAGAGGTGATCTCTGCTTGACTTACAAAGCCATGTCTGACCCAACTCTGTTAGAAATGCTATATCTAAAGAAATCCCAATCCCTCTGCACCACATTCTCCAGATACCTCAACCTCATTACCACAATCAACAGAATGTGCAAGAGGGACATGCTATGGAATAGACTCCTATACATGTCAAACAGAGCACCTCACTGGCCATCTTCAAGATAAATCCTGATGAGTGGATGGGAAGTAGAAAATCCACCCCGAGGATCACTCCAGTGGCTCTACTCGACAGAGGCACTGGAAACTAAGGTTGATTGGCACGATTCCAGGGTAATCCTATGGGCTAGGCTTGTAAAGGCTCCAGGGCCATTAGCCTAGTACACACCTATGAACAGTACAGAATACTTCATTCTTTGCCCTTAAATCTACTGCATTGACCGTTTCATGAAGCACTGACACACCATCAACATAAAGAGTAGGCTTCTCACAATCTAACTGATAAACTCTTTCTTAAAATGTTCCCTTTTATTAAAAGAATATGGATATTTTGATTTACAAAATCCTTTGAAATGATTCCATTTATTGCATTTTGTAGCATTGTTAAACAAAAGCCAAACATTTCTTCCTTTTAAGTTCATGACTTCCACCACATTTACGACAGTTGGCAGTGAAGCAATAAAATCAATCCAGAAACCAAGAAAATAACTTCTTAACGTTTGTGGGCCAGTACTTTTGACAGAAGACAGGAGTAGCAATGGGGGCCGCTTGTGCCCCCAAGTTTGCAAACACGGTCCTTTCTGTTCAGAATGGAACTGTGCTTAATTCAGAATTGAAGAACTGTTGGAAATTCTATGAATGTTTTTTAGATTATATGTTTTTTTTTTTTTTGGATTGACACTAGATAAATTGGATATTTTTTTTTTACTCTTTGCATACTACTACAGATTTCTTGAAATTCACCATGCTTATTCAGGGGGACACTACATTTTTTAGATATAACACTTACCAAAAATTATGTTGAGAGGATTTGATTCAACTATACATAGGAAACCTAGTTATTCCAACTCCCTGTTACATGTTGAGAGTTTGCAGCCACTACACCAAAAAATCGATTGTAAAGGGGTAATGCGTGAGACTAGCAAGAATGGTGTCAGGAGATGTTGACTTCCAGGTGGAATTAGCAACGCTTAAAGGTATGTTTGTATGGAGAGGATACCTAGAATTGTTTCTGAAAAAAATATTTGATGAAATCTGTACGAAGCGGTCCTCAGGGCACTTTATTCCACTACTAGGAAGGTCTAATGCTACACTCACCACCCCTAGTGATAGAATGGGCGACACAGTAGAGAGAACAAGTGATGATCAGTTCAACAATGGAATGGTGTTGACTTACACTAATGAATTTGATGACTTAAGGGAGATTTTAGAAAGAAATTGGACTATCTTTGAAGCCAACCCAGACCACCTTAGTGCAGTGGGAAAGAGACTAGTAGTGATGTACAAAAAAGCTCCTCGTTTTAAGTTGATACTGGAAAAATGGGAAGACGTGAAAATAAGGGGAGAATGGTCAAGTGCGGAAACTGTAATAAATGCAAGTATGTTATGGAAGGTTCTTCCTTTAATATACATGGCTTTGGGTACATAGAACCTAGTGGCAGGTTTACATGTTCCACTAAGGGCATTGTTTATCTAGGGTTATGCACACTTTGCTACATAGGGAAAACTAAATGTAAATGCAGGCAAAGGATATGTCAACACATATACGACATCAAGAAGAAAGATGAAAACAACACCCTGTATAGGCACATTAAATCCAACCCTACGCACCAGTTCAAGTTTTGCATTATTCAGCAAGTTAACTTAGGTGAGTGGGGGGCAAGTGATGACTTCTTAGAATTTATAGAACTTAAATGGCAACTTAGGATCAGTGCCACCCAGCCACCAAGTTTAAATGAAAATATTTCAATTTCCAGCATACTAAAACTCAAAACTGGATATTATTTTGAGCAGTTATGCATTGATGCCATAGGGGTAAGCATTTGATATGCGTCACATAGGGTATGAAAGAATTTTTAGCCAAGAGTGTTATATAAAAAAACTGAAAAAATGTTTTTAATTTTAGCTGCAGTAAGCTTTCAAGTGCACTGCGCATTGTTATAAATTATTTCTTTGCAAATGTTACATGTTTCTACTAGTAGATTTGACAACATTGTAGCTGTTTATGCTGGCACTCTGAGGAAATTTTACTAATTTGAGTATTATGTAATCAATTAATTTAGTGTTATGTATAAAAAGGCTTCTGACTTATAGGTAATTGTTCTGATGAAGTCCAGTTACCAGAGGACGAAAGCTATTAACCTCTGTTGTTGTTTTATGAGTTTTTTAAGTAATAAATTTATGTTTTGAGCAGCTCAACTCTGAAGTCTTTTCCCACCAGTGTGACTGTTCTTTGCTGATTCACTCTTATGCTTCACTGAGACTGTGCAAAGTTTGGAATTTGCTAAAAAGTTCTGGGGTTTACTAGTAGGTGCTGCAGGGGTTACAACTACCATGTGCTTAGGGCTGTTTCTTTTAGCCATGTACTGCATACTATCAACATAAACTTTATCACTGTGCCTTCTAGAGCTGCTCTCATTTATAAGCATATTTGTGTGCTTTTCAGTGAGCTCGTATATCTGACAAATCTGAGTGGCCTTATTCAAAGTTAAATCACTGTCACGAAACAAAATATGTCTCACACCATCATCTTTTATGCCACACACAAGTCTGTGGTTTATCGACTCATCCCTTAAGTCACCAAATCTGCACGTTTTAGCTTTATTTCTCAGGTCAGTTATTTATGCTGCAAAAGTTTCACCAGGCTTTTGATCCCTTGTGTAAAATAAGTGCCTTTCCATTGTAACATTTGTCCGGGAGTTACACATTTCTCTAAATTTATGTTTTAAGTACTCTGGGTCCTCCCTTGACTGAGCCTGTACAACAGTATGATGGTTTTCCCCCTCTCCATCCTAAGTAACAGGTGCATACACAAATGAACATTCCCTTTCTATAGCTTCTGACACAGCTATATGAAGTAGAATAAACACCTTTGTACAGTCATCTTTATCAGAAATTGCAGCCTGTATGAAAATGTCATACTCTTGCTCAAACACTCTCCATTTCTCAGCAATATTACTGTCAAACACAAGTGCACTGGGCTTTCGAAATCTGTCTGCCATGCTCACAAAGTATACACAAACACACTGAACATATGGCCCTTGTAATTATGTATGAACAAACTGTTCTGTGAGCTTGTAACAACATTCAAATGCACAATAAACTCTGAAATACTGTACTTTGAGGAATGTCTCTGTAATGGCTATATTCTGAGAAATATGCCTTGTAATGGTAATGGCTGTACTTTGCGAAACAACTTTACTGCAACACTGTACAAACATGCAAACACTATACACTTCTGATAACTCGGATGTCTTTGCTTAATAAGAAAAATACATATGCTTTGCCAAAATGCTGTCATTTCCCTTTATTTTATTAATTTTATGCAATTCGGACTTTATTTCAAGCATTTTCTGTAGTAATTCAAATATTTTTATCAATGTCGTACATATCAGTTTATGTGAATGTTATTTAGAGCATTCTGTATGCCTCATTTCATGTTATGCAAAAAAGAAATAGTGCTGAGCAAGCTTTAATACCTGAAATTCGTTTCTGACGTGTTTACGAAGTATGCATATTTTTGGGATGGTCCACTGTTGTATATTCCACCAGTGTTTGGATAAGTGCCTTAAATCATTTTTGCCAAGTTGTTTTAAACTTCATGCCCCTTTGGTATGCCAGTTCTGACTTCAGGCCCTTTTAAATATGCTGCTTCTATTACCATGTCCTTTAGACATTCCGTTTCTGACACCAAGTCGCTCATTCTTCTCTGTTACAAATAATGAGAAGGCTTGGGATTTCGTTCAAATGCTTTAATACATACAAACACATCAGTATGGGTAGCAGCATCTTAAAATGTGAACGAGCTAACTAACAAACAGAGCTTACATACATACATGTTCACATCTCAACAACTAACTACAAAATGGCAGTCAAACTTGCATGTGCTCAGTATTTATACTCTAGTGCAAAGCCCTTGGATAGCTTCTTAAAGGTATATACACACTCATTGATCTACAGTAATCATTTGATGTCCTTCTATTCTCATGTTGCAGTATTCTAAACATGTGGGATCCTCCACCTGAGGCAACCCAAAAAAGATTATACGAGCTTCTTCAGATGGAATCCCCTTCTCCCTCTACCATCCCTCCAGTCATCCCTGCATACTTGAATGCCTTTGCCTCATCCTCCAAAGCTCCTGATTCTCAGCCACCTGCACCAAAGAGACCAGACTGGTTCTACAAAGTATCTGACAACTATACATTTCTCATTAAGCCCCCCTTGGCAGACCTTGCAGTAATTGCTGTCGCAGCAGATAAGCAATCCAGACAGATTCCTTCTTCTTTGCTTCAGTCAGATAAAGACAGCAAAATGATGGACAGATTAGGGAAAAAAATGTATACATCTTCAACCTTGCCCTTCATAGCCATCAACTACCAAACTCGTATGATAAAATATGCCCTGGTTCTAGTATCCCGGCCTTAGACCAACTTGGTTCTGTTCCTGATTCCTCCAGTAAAGCACAGGTTGCCTCTACGCTCTCATTGGCTGCAGAGGTCACTGGGCACTCCATAAAATGCCGCTATGATGCTGCAGAAGCATCATCTAGATCAGCTGCTTCTGCTTCTGTCCTTCGGAGGTATTCCTGGCTTAGGTTACAACCTCTGCCTGATGATTTTAAAAGTGAAATCATGGATGCGCCACTTGATAGCAGTTTTCTTTTTGCAGAACAAAAGGCATTCAGATCTATCCTTACCTGGATAATCTACTTATTCAGGCAGATCACCCAGATACACTCCAAAGGCATTTACTGTTCACCATTTCCCTCCTAGAAGCCTTAGACTTTACCATCAACCACCTCAAGTCCTTCCTGACCCCTTCACAAGAAAAGGTGTTCCTGAAGTGCAGAATAAGGACAGATCTGATAAAGGCCCTTCTCCCCCCAGAAAAGGTCACATCTTTAACCTCATACTTCAAGAACCTTCTCCTAGCCAGCAGCATTTTGGCCAGGGGGTTTCTACACCTCTTGGGGTTCATGGCAGCCACATTTCTTATGCTGCCCCTAGCTAGGTTACACAAGAGAAAGTTTCAGTTGTACTTGAAGAATGTTTGGTCCTAACATGCCCACCTATTAGAATTTCAGATTCCCTTCCTTCCATGTCTCAAGAAAGAGATTTATTGGTGGATCCAGCAAGTTCAACTGAACCAAGGATTGCCTCTACAACCTCTCCCTGTGGATCAACAGATGTACACAGATGCATCAGACCTATGGCGGGGAGCAACTATGAATGGTCTGAAGGTTCAGGGACAGTGGGGCTGCCATCAAAAGAGAAAACACATAAATGTCAGTGAAATGACTGCCCTTATCCTAGCCCTAAAGACATTCCTACCCTTCATGCATCCAGGACCTCTAAAAATTTTCACAGACAATACCACAGCCCTGTGGTACATCAACAAACAAGGGGGAACAAAATCCTACTTACTTTGCAGGCTGTCTGTCCAAGCATTGAAAATGGTCACCCTCTCCAAGGTAACGCTGCAGGCGGTTTATATTCTATCACAAAACAGTGCTCAGGCAGATGCACTCAGCAGGTCAAACCCCGAATGGATGTTGCACAGTGATGCATTTCTAGATATAGTCCACTAGTTTGCCTCCCCTCAGAACAGACAACTACAGCTATTCTGCACAATGACTCCCTCTCTTCAGGCATGGAGGGTAGATGCATTCTCGATTTCCTGAAAGGGGATGTTTGTTATGCATTCTCGGATTTCCCGAAAGGGGATATTTATTATGCATTCTCCCCCTTCCCTCTCATACAGAAAGTCCTGCTGAAGATTCAGCAGGACAATCCCAACATCTTGCTGGTGATTCCCTTTTGGCCAAGGCAGCATTGATTCCCCCTTTTTTTTCACTAACCAAGGGCAACCACCACAAGTTACCTCACAAGGTGGACCTCATCACACAACAGAAGGGATCTCTCATCCACCCAGACCTACAAACACTCAAACTGATCCTGTGTGTGATAAACTTCTGATCCCTTTTAGACACCTTTACTCAGAAGATGTGCTTTCGGTCCTGCAGGAGGCCAGGAAACCCACTACCAGAAGATCCTACCTATCTAAATGGAAAAGGTTCTCCGAATGGTATCCTCACAAACAAGTAGATCCTTTTCAGGCAGATGTACCTCTAGTTTTGTCCTATTTGTGTGAACTAATAAAGAAAAAACTTTCATATTACTCAGTGAAAGTCCATTTATCAATAATAACAGAAAACCTGGGTGAAGACAGTCCACAACACACGGGCTTAGATCAATCCACTTTATTCACCATAAAACACATTAACGCTTCAAATAATACACGTTTTTGTCCACTAACAACAGACTTCTTCAGATGAACAAAAGGCAGTTGTAGGGAACCATGTTAAATACCCTATACAAATGTAGGAACACCAGTAAAAAGCACCATTCAATTAACTCAACCTAAGCAAATAACTCTTAGTTAAGTCATTAAAAATATATAAAACTTACAAATAACTCAATTCAAAAATATACACCAAATATTGTAAAGTAATACACATTGATAATGCATGTAAAACACTTAAAACTTTTAAAATCTTTTTATATATATGTATGAATAAAGTCCATTTATCAGCTATTTCCGCTTGCCTACCTCTCAATCCACCTTTGCTATCCAGATTAGAGGTAAAACTTTTTCTTAAGGGTGTGCTTCTTATCAGGCCACCAAGAAAACTCATTTCCCCTCCTTGAGACCTGAATTACATTCTAGAAAAACTCACCACTGCACCTTTTGAGCCATCAGCCTCCCTGAAGATATGCACTTGGAAAACAGTACTTCTAGTAACCCTGACTTCGGCTAGGAGGGTTTCAGAGCTACAGACACTCATGGCTATCGCACCATACTTGATATTTCATAAAGATAGGGTCTGTCTTCATACAAACCCATCCTTCATGCCTAAAGTAGTCAATGAACTTTCGCTTAACCAGTACATCAACTTGCCCACTTTCTTTCCTTCTCCACAGAAGGACAGTGAGAGAGTGCTCCATTCCTTGATGTTCACAGGCAACTTAGATTTTACGTGGGCAAGACTGAGAATATCAGAAAGTCTAACCAGTTATTTGTTTCCTTTCACACCCAGGGCTATAGGGAAAGCTGTCTCCAAACAAACAATCTCTTCCTGGATTTCCAACACTATTACCTTCTGCTACTCTTTCCATGGCAAACACCTTCCCTGTGCTGTGAGAGCCCACTGTACTAGGGCAGTAGCCTCCTCAGAGGCTTTTTTCAAAGGTTTATATACTGCCACTGTCCTTGAGGCAGCCACATGGTATTCAGTCCACACCTTCACTAAACATTACAAGCTGGAGTGTATCTCCAAGGCTAGGGCAGGCTTTGCCAAAGCCATCCTGCTTGGTTTCATAGAAGGTTCTTCTTCTGCTACCACCCATAACACTTGCTGAGCTTTGGTACTCTCCCTCATGTTTAGAATATTGCAACATATGAAGAGAAGGACATAGAATAGCTGTGTAAAATCTTACCATAACCATATGTCTTTCTCTTCCATGTTGCAGTATTCCTATCCCTCCCTCCTACCCCCACTAAGACATCTACCTCTTCTTCTCATTTACATTCAGTTAACTTTCCTTCTCTGGATGACATCCTGATCAGCTTCCCGTAGACTGCTGTCTGAGTGGGACATTCACTTCTGAGGTTTGTGCATGTAGACGTCACATTTATAGCCCACAGTTTATGGTACCCATGTGTAACGTCCCACACACCACACAGCAGCCAGGCTAAACTTTTGTATATGGGCCAAACATTCAGGTTGCCTCAGGCAGAGGATCCTACATGTTTAGAATACTGCAGCATGGAAGAGGAGGACATCTATGGTTATGGTAAGAGATTTACACAACTATTCTTGTTCTCCAAATAAAATTGTTAGTTGTTTCTTTTTTCTTTTGTGTACCATTGCTACTTATTCTAGAGGAAGATTTATAAAGTTGATAACGAGATACTTGATAGTGTGCTTTTGTTAAGGTGTAGCATATATTAATTATTTTTCAGAAGACTTTTTTTGCTTCTGTGAGTATCAGACAGGTGAGAAAATTTTGCACCAGACAAGCAAGTTTGGCCAGTAAATGTGTCTTGCAGGATTTAATGTCTGAAGCTGAGGGGGATCTCCCAGGCCATCTAGCAGCAGGACCCATAGGACCACCCTTCAGCTTTAAAGTGGTTACATTTGTTGGATCCTGACTTTGTGGCTGTTGGTGTACACCTTTAGGTCACATGGACTGATACAAGTACTAGGTCCTAGCCAGGCTTTCCTGTCCTATTAGTGCCTTCAGCAAGCATGACCTTAAGCAGCAGTCCCACAGGCATCTTACATCTAGGCTTACTCAGTGTACACTTGACACCATGTCCATCAAACAAAATGCAAGCCCTCCCTTGAGATAGCTTTAGGATGGGTTTTCTGGCACCCTTTCTATAATGTGGACTAGAAGCCCTTATAAAAGAGATTGGATAAAGGACAGTGAGTCATTTTTTTACCTACAGCCTTGCCCTGAAATGCTCCTCAAGCTCATGAGATCCACTGTAGGCTGTCTTGTTTTCCTTGGGTCTTTAATGAGTATCTGATCAAGGAATAGCCAAGTAAGGGAGGAACAGCCTGAAGCTGAATGGAGTTGGTGGGGTGAATTAAAAATATGTATGTGTTTTTGTGAATGGCTTACTCCATTGCTTACATTCTGAAAAGGGAAGCACTTAAGATGATAGTATAGTACAAAACTGCTCATAAGACATGTTGATTACCATGTGATGGAATGTAAGTTTGCAGCCTTAAAGAGTTTAGTGATGTTCGTCACCTTGAAGATGGCATTATATGTTAGTGTTAATTTTTTTTTTTTTGAGCTGTATGTTAAATTTTTTTTTTTTGGAGCGAGTGAGCTAGCAATTTCAGTTGGCTAATGTATTTTCTAGGTTAAACTTTGTTTTATAAATTCCCATTTGCTTGTACTGATTATTGATTTAAAAAGATATAAGGAAATATCACTCTTTTATATGTGAAACTGTGTTTAATTATATTGTTTTACTGAGATTGGTGTACATTTTCATTAAAGGACTTGGAGCTAAGGATACTTATAGTATTGTTTTTGGTTATTGTGAGTTTCTGGGAGAGTGAAAGGTAGGATGTACTTTTTTTTCTTTTACACTTTTAGAGTAGTCATTGAGCAGTTTGATTAAGTATGTTTTCTAGTAGATTGTGACTTACTTTTCCCTTTAGTCATGTCTTTATTGAAACTGGAAGGGAGGATGTATGAGGCTTTGCTTAGAAGGATTATGTAGTGCATGTTTTTTTTTCTTTCTTTTTGTTATTACGTTTGCTTCATGGGATGTAATAGATCATGAATACTTGCCCAAGTGAGATGTAAATGTTTATGATTTTCCATGTTACCTCATGTTATTTATTCTAAGTCATAAGATTTTGTTGTCAGTGATATGATCCTATTTATTTTAGAATTAAGTAACTCGTTTGGTCATGGGAGTTTATGAAGTATCTGATATTGGATACAGTGGTATAGTCTGGTATAAAAATGGGGGATGGTGGGGTTGATAGTGTTAACAGGAAATGAGAATTAAATTGAAGGACTGAATCCCATTGGGCATCAGTTTTTCTATGTAAAATCAGTGTTTATGCTTTTCTATACTTATGTGTGTTGGGATTGAACCTCTTAGTATTAATAGGTCATGCCCATCCAAGAAAAATGTCAACAAATATAATTTTGATGGGCAAACCACTTATAAAGATTTTCAGTAAATGTGTGTTTTTTTTCAGTGACTGATCATGAAGTCATCTCTTGTAGTATCTGCGCCAGTTTTAACTGGAAAACCCTTAGGCAAAGGGAGCTAGCTCTCCAGAACTATCATATGAAGAGTCTGTTAGCCATATCTCATCATGCTGCCAACCTTCAGCTTTTCAGCAACTGTCCATCTCAGATGTTCTACTCAAGAAAAAGAAATATGTGGAGAAGCACCTCAAAGAACATCTGGTGACAGGGTATCAGATTAGCCCCTGAAAGTCTGGCTAGTGTCAAGCATATTGGATCTGGAGAGGTATTTTTTACAAGCCCTGGATTTGGTGCTTATAATTTTAAGGCCACTGGTGATGCCCCTGTATTATCCTTCAGAACACAGCACATCCTTCCAAGCAGCAGAGACTGGGTGCTTCACACCCATGTTGTGATAACTCGGGTAAAAAAATGGTACTTCCTTGTTTCTTTGGCAAGAGGATCTCTGTCATAAAGTGGATGTTTGAGGTGGTCATTCCCTCTGAATTGAGGACTCTGATGTCCAGGTCTTGTGCATTCTCCTCTTCAGTCTCCTTGCCTTTCCTTGCTTTGCAGACAACAGGCTGGTACTCTCATCTTCCTGTCCCCTGCAAGCTCCTTTCCAGGCCTTGTCCACTTCATGGCTTTATTTCAAGCCTGCAGTCCAGAAGTAATTCATTCTCACAGGGAGTGGTAGTCCTGAGACTCAAAGGAGAATGGTCTTGCATACATTTTCCAGATGTCTTCCCATCTAAACTGTGATACTGACACTGAGGGGCCCTTGTCCTTTGCATCACCCTTGAGGATGTCTTGTTTGGTCTTAGTTTGTTTAGGATGAAGGATTATTTTACATGGAAGCCAAGGATGTATCATCAGACACCCAGAAAAAACACCTCGACCTTCTGGGTTTCAATACACAGAAATCTTTAACCATTCCTCTAGTTCTAGAGGTTGTATTGAATGCTTTGTAGTGGCTTCCTTGGAACCAGACTGTCAGCTCCCTGCTCCTAGGACTCCAGAAAAATTCTGTAGGTTCCAAGATTCTTCTAAGGAACTGTGAGAGTCAGCAGTGGGGTCCCTGCATGTTAAAAAAGGATCTAAAGTGATTCCAGCTTTTAATACACCTCCCACTGATTGAGATAGTAAAATCTTGTACCATTTTGGGAAGAATGTTGTTTATATAACCTGTCAGACATTTCAGCCTGCATATCTTGGGATAGCCCTGCCCTCACATCTCACTGCTACCAGTTGAGCAGTTCTTAAAGGGGGCATTGTATCTGAAGCTGCCTGTAAAGAATGTAATTCCAGTGTGTTACTTGAATTTTTTATTGGAGAAGCTGACCCAAGCTCCTTGAGAAACGGTTGCTAGTTTACCCTTGAAATATATGATGTTGTGTAGTCCAATCTCACCTTCCTTTTTACGTATGGGGATCGGCTCCGACTCCACCGATTTATAAGCTCGAAGACTTCTGGTTGGCTCGTGGGATTTATAAGCTCGAAGACTTCTGGTTGGCTCGTGGATAAGCATGTATCCCATAGTGCACCTTTACAAACCCCAGATCTCATTTGCCACATCGACGAGTTCGGTTGTGCTTCTCTTGGCTCTGGCTAAGTGTTAACTTTTTTTCTTGCTTACATTGTTTAAAATCTTGTTCAAACTTGTTGCATTGGAATTTGTTAGTGTAGGTTAATAATTCATAGATAATTAGCTCCCTTGCACCCTTTGGTGCAAGCGTTGGCCTTGGGCCTGTTATTGTGCTTTGTGGTATCCTGTGTACCAGTTTCATACTTATTATTAGTGCGGATAGCTTGATAATGTTAGTGTTTTTTTCCAGTCTACAGTTTTGTAGAGCAGTTTGTTTTTTGGCGGTTATCCACTGGTGTTGATTATTATGGTGGTGGAGTTCGTTGTTCGAAACTCCAGTTTCAGCTTCCTTAGTTAATCTTTTAGCAGATTCAGGGTTTTCTGTGTGAAAGGGTTTTTCTGTGTGTGTGTGAATTTTCTCTGTTCTGTTTAAGTTAGAAGACCTAGCTGTCCCTTTCTTTTCTGGACTAGGCCGTTTTAGAGAACCTAGTCCTTGTGGTGTTCTTCCTCCTTCAGGGCTAGGCCTGTTTAAGTTTGAGGACCTAGTCTCCCCCTTTTACTTCTCTTTTCTTCTCCTTTCGTCTGGTTGAATGTCTAAAGAGGTTAAGGAGCACAAGCCTTCAAGCTTCAAGAAATGCATGAAGTGCTCCCAAAAAATGTCATTGACGGATGGTCATGGTCTATGTGTCTGTTCCTTAGGGGCCATCCATTTGCAAGATACTTGCTTGTTTTGTCATGCCTTCTCCCCTAGAGTGTTACAGGAGAGAAGAAACAAGCTAATTCTAAAGGGTCTTTTAAAGCCTTCCTTTGAGGAAGCCTTGTCTAGCTCTTCCTCTTCTTCCAAGTCCACTAAATCAGCTAAGTCTAAGTCTTCGAAAAGACCTTCTCCGGCACCGGCTGGTGTCTCAGAGCTGCCTCCTAAAGTAGCAAAATTGGCCTCATCGGCTCCACTGCCTTCAGAGCCAACTGAGAGCAACATTGTGGTAACAGGGTTGGATCCTAGTTTGTCGGAGCCGACCACTGAATTTATGGAACCTGCTGTTCCTCCAAGATCAAGATCCCCGACTATGTCCTCCAGGTCTTCCAGGAGCCTTTTGGATGAAGATGTGGAGAGGGTAGTCCTGAGACTGTTGAAGTCGTCTGCTCTATCTAAATTGTTGTCAGCTCCAACCCAGTCGGTTCTGGAGCCTATGAAACCTGTTATACACTCGATTGTTATTCCTCCTTTGAGCCAAGCTTGTTTGTTGGAGTCGGAGGACTTGGTGCCATTGGTGGAACCCTCGGCTCCAGCTCCACTTGCGGTTGCTTCGGAGCCAAGCTCTGCTCCAACACTTTTGGTGTCATCCGTTGTGTCCAGGGACCGAAGCTCTCCGATCGGCGCTGACAGAGAAGATTGGAATCTGTCTTCTTCGGTTCCGAGTCTCCCTCTCGGCGCTTCGGCTAGGGTGAGTTCGGACCCTGCGTCTATCTCGGAGCTGATAGCTCTGGCGCCGATGGCATCCTCAGTCTCTTCAGAGCAGGAGAGGTCCTCAGAGCCGAGAGATTGGCATTCGTGATGATGAGGAGCGTACTGTCCAAGTCACCAGTTGCCACCAAAGGTACCAGCACTCTCCCCCCTAGGGCATCCACTTTGGTCTCAGCCCCTACTCTCTCCGGAGACAGCAGAGACCCTCAGCCTCAGGATCCACCAGCTGGTGGCCCCCACTCATCCTTGACCTCCCCAGAATGCCCTTCTGAGGAGCCCCCCAGGAAGAAGATATGCAAGAGGAAGCATGTTGACTCCCAGGATGAGTCTTTGACATCTGACACTGACCTCGAGGAGTCAGATGGGTCCCCCAAGTCGTCCTCTGATGATGTCTCCTTCGTGGACATCCTGGAGATCCTTAAGCAGAGGTGCGGCAGGCCCACTGTTAACCCTTCTGATGAGGAGTCGGTGTACCTGAAGGCTTTCGGGTCTCAACCTTCTGCCTCTTTGGTGTCTCCACCTTTTGACTAACTAATGGATTTAGTTAGTTAAAAGGTGTGAGATACTCCCGATGCCTTGGACCCAGCCTGTAGGAGACCCAACAAGTTTCTTTCTGCTCCTCCAGATAAAGAATTTTTGTTCAAAGGTGTCCCCGTAGATGCCATGGTGGTGGTGGCAGCCACTAAGAAGGAGCTTGCTGAGACGACTTCTGTTCATCTGCCGAATAAGGAGTCTCGACAGATGGACAGGTATGGGAAGCGTATCTTCAGTTCAGCGGCTTTTACTCTTCGATCGTTGAACTATAATACTCACTTCACGAGATTGCAGAGGGATTTCCTTAAGGAGTTGGGAGATTCTATACAGGGTACATGTACTGAGGGAGTCCCTGACAAGATTTCTGCTCGTTGTCCACCCTAAATTCTATAGGTAACTCATCCATGCGGCTTATTTCTTATGCTTCTGATGGAGCAAGTAGAGCAGCGGGTTCAGGAGTTGCCCTAAGGTGTCACTCCTGGATGCGCTTGTGTAATTTTGCGGAACTGTTCAAATCCACTTTCAACAACGCCCCTTTTGATGGTTCCCCATTGTTTGGATCTAAGGTGAAGGGCATACATACTCACTCGGTGTGAGCAAGAAGGAACGACGCTGTCTGCCGTGGGAGTATGTTTTACTGTTCCCTCTAGACCATACCCTAAAGGTCAAAGGGGTGGTAACATGTGGTTCAAGAAGTCCCAGAGGGTCTTTCCGGACACACAGGGTGAACCCTCCTTCAGAGGCAGAGGAGGAGGAGGAAATGGGAGACGTCACCCTAGAGGCAGGGGAGGTCCACAATACCAACAAGGTCGTGATTCCTTTCGGGGACGGCCTTATCAGTGTTCCTGATATGGGGCCCGACTGCATTTCTCTGGGGCCAGTCGGGGGTCGCATTTCTTTGTATTCAGAAGCCTGGCTAAGTATAACCCAAAACAAGTGGGTGCAAAGAGTTGTTACCAGAGGCTATATCATACCCTTTTCCCTTCCACCATTTGTTCCCAAGAAGATCCCAGATGTACCACCCAATCTCAGGGATCAGGCAACTGTGGTGATCAACAAGTTGCTCTTAAAAAGAGTCATCCAGTCCGTCCCAGCAGACCAGATAGGATCCGGAATTTACTCCAGGTTCTTTATAGTCCCAAAATGAACAGGAGACTGGAGGCCAATATTGGACCTCAGCAGATTAAATGAATCCGTGAGGAAGGACAAGTTTCGGATGGTAACACTGCAGTTAATACTCCCTTTGTTAGGGAAAGACTATTGGATGTGCTCAGTAGATCTCCAGGATGCCTACTACCATATAAAAATGGACAAGGTGTCCAGGAGCCATCTACACTTCCGGCTGGGAGCCGGTCACTATCAGTTTCGTGCTCTGCCCTTTGGTCTCACCACAGCCCCCAGGGTGTTCACCAAATGCATGGCAGTAATGACAGCTCACCTGAGACATCAGGGATTCCAGGTGTTTCCGTACTTGGACGACTGGCTCCTGACCGCCCCCACCAGGCATCTACTTCTCCAAAACAGGGACACCACTATTCAACTTTGTGCTCAATTAGGGATCTCCATAAATTGGGAAAAATCTGCATTATTGCCCTCTCAGTCTGTGATTTTTATAGGCGCAGAGGTAGAGGCAGTGAACATGACAGCTCGTCTCCCCACTGAAAGGGCACAAAATTTAATCATTCAAATTCAAAGCTTTCTCCCATTGCGGAAGGTCAAAGCAAAGTGGGTTCTTCAGCTCTTCGGGACTATGGCATCCACCATCCTATTAGTACCATTAGCCAGGTTGCACATGAGAGTTCTCCAGTGGCTTCTGTTTTCCCAATGGCCCTTCCAATATCTTCCGCTGAATCACACTATTCTGCTGATGGAATCATGCAAGGAAGACCTCCTTTGGTGGATAGCACCCAACCAGTTGACGACGGGCGCCCCCTTTGTTCCTACCCAATCTGTTGCCACTGTGACCACGGATGCCTCCCAGATCGGGTGTGGGGGCATTATCTCGGCAGGACTGTCCAAGGCACATGGCAAGAACACGAGGCTCACCTACATATCAGTGTTCTGGAGATGAGGGTGGTGCTCCTGGCGTTGCAAGCACTTCAAGACCTTCTTCCTCTAGGGACTATTGCGATACAAACAGACAACATGTCGGTAGTTTGGTATATCAACAAACAGGGTGGTACCAGATCTTGCTCACTCTGTCGAGAGGCCATGCGAGTTTGGGAATAGGTGATTTCTTCCCAGTGGTTTCTGGTAGCAACGCACATTCCAGGGACGACCAACATAATAGCCGACAAGCTCAGCCGGGTGATCCTACTGCCTCACGAGTGGTCTCTGAAACACTAAACAGCAGAACAAATTTTCTGCAAATGGAGACAGCCTTGCTGCAACCTTTTTGCCAGTCCAGTCAATGCCAAATGCAGCAGCTATTTTTCCCTCATTCCCCCTCCAGGGGAGACACCCAGAGACGCTCTAGCTCACGCTTGGCCCCTGGATCTTCTTTATGCTTTTCCTCCATTTCTTCTCATTTCCAAAGTGATTTAGAAAGCCAGACGGCTGGGATGCAAGTTAATCCTCATTGCTCCTTACTGGCCTCATCAGGTTTGGTTCCCCTTCCTCGAGCCTCTTCTTCTGGACGGTCCTTGGATTCTGGACCCAGCTCCAGATCTGTTGACTCACATGTCAGGTTCGCTACATCCCTCAATGCACACCCTCAAATTGACAGCGTGGCTGCTCCAGTTTCATCCCTAGTCAGGCTTCACGATGTATATTCCTCAGTGTCACATATCCGTATGTCCTCCCATAAACCTTCAACTAGGAGACTATATGGCAGTAAATGGAAAAGATTTTCTATTTGGGCACACAAAATGAATGTAGATCCCTACACTGCTTCTATCCCTGTAATTTTGGAATTTCTCTCCGAGCGTTTTCAGCAAGGATCTGCCGCTGCCACTATCAGAGTTCAATTGGTGGCTATTTCTCATTTCCATGTAGGATTTCCAGACACCAGTTTAATGTCTCATAAGCTATGCAAGACCTTTTTGAAAGGAGCCACAGTGTTGAGGCCACCTCTCCAAGAACCTGTGGCTTCTTGGGATTTAAATGTTGTGTTGTCCAAACTGACATCTTCCCCGTTTGAACTTTCTCAATCATCCTCATTGAAATTTTTGTCTTGGAAGACTTTGTTTTTGGTGGCTATCACATCAGCTAGACGGGTATCGGAGTTGCAAGCCTTATCTGTTAAGCCACCTTATTTGATCTTTCATAAAGACAGGGTCTCACTGCATACTTAACCCCTCCTTTGTCCCCAAAGTTTGTTCTCATGCCACCTTAAATCAATCCATAGAACTCCCAGTTTTCTTCCCTAATCACTGTAATGCAGCTAAATATCGGTTTCATCAGCTTAGATGTTCATAGACAGCTAAGTTTTTATTTGCATCGGACCAAGGAGTCTAGAAAATCAGATCAACTATTCATTTCTTTTTCTGAATCCAGATTGGGCTTACCAGTTTCTAAAGTGACACTATCTAATTGGATTTCCAGTGGCATAGCCTTTGTCTATAATTCAGAGGGCAGACCTTTACCCTTCAAGATCAAGGCTCATTCTACCAGGTCTCTGTCTACCTCTGCAGCCTTTCAAGCCAGGGTCCCACTTGATAATATTTGTGCAGCAGCTACGTGGGCTACCCCTCCCACTTTTATTTCACATTATAAATTGGATTTAGCTTCCAGGGCTAGAGCATCCTTTGGCTCCATGGTGTTCAGGAGTATTTTCCAATGAGCCACCCAAGAATAAGGCGTTAGGGACACTGTCCCATACATAAAAATGAAGGTGAGATTTGACTACACAACATAAAGAAATTATGTACTCACCATAACGTTCCATGTAGGTAGTCCATCTCACCCTTCATTTTTACCAACCCGCCCTCCTGCCCCCATCCTGGAAGAATCTGGAGGTACTAATTTTTTTGTTATCTTTGGTTGGAGACCCTTTAGTATTGGTTTGTCTGTTGTTATTTATTCTAGTGAGCAGCAAACACGATCTGAGGTTTGTACTGGTGCAATATGGGATACCTGCTTAGTCACGAGCCAACCAGAAGTCTTCGAGCTTATAAATCCGCCGAGTCGGAGCCGAGGATTGGCACCGAACCCATACGTAAAAATGAAGGGTGGGATGGACTACCAACATGGAACATTATGGTGAAGTACATAACTTCTTTTTATGGAAGAAATTATTTTGTTAAAGGTTACATCCGCTAGAATGATTAGGCTTTTTGTTTCCAAAATGCAGGCACTGGTATGGAAGGAAAGAAAAGCAAAAATGACATTTTCAAGAGCAGGGTTAGCCTACAGAAAAAAAAAACTTTCCGTCATTCCTAAGGTAGTCAGTACTGCATGTATAAACCAGTCTGTACAATTGCCTATCTTTCCTAACCCACTGAATAAAAGTGAAACACCTCTTCATTCAGTGGACATACACAGGCAAGTTAGATGCTACGTAGATGGTACCAAAATCTTATGTAGTAAGGTTCAGATTTTTTGTGTTCTTTGCAGCTGTCAAGGAAGACAAAGAAGCTTTAAGCGCATTGTTTCCAAATCCCTGGCTCATTGCATATTTGTTTACTGCTCTACCCGTGGTAGAACTCTCAAGGACTGTATATTGTCATATCTTATAATCGTTATCGTTATAAAAGTTATCAGTGTAGTCTTACTCTGACGGAAGGAAAAGTACTTATGCTATCTGGAAGCAGTCACTTGGTCCTTAACGCACCCATTTTCCAAGCATTAGACATTGGGTATCACCTCCAGAAGTAGGAGTAGCTTTACCACTGCCATTCTGCATGGCTTTGTGCAGCCTGGACTGGATATTAATCAACTGCCCATCAGTTATTATAAGCTGTTGTTTCCAGTGGCTATGGCTACAGCTACTGCAACAGTGATCTGTATAAAGAACATATTACATTTGTGTAAGGAACTTGCCTTAATAGCAGGTGGTCAAGTAGGATCACTGTTGTAATATTTTCCACACACTTTTCCCACCTTGATTAGAGGGCCTCTAAACTTCTCAGGTCCATATGATTTTGGAAGAGCCAAGATTGGAAGGATGATCTTGTAACTATGGTAAAGACACCCATGTGGTGGGGTCAGGCATGGCAAACTCTTATGGTAGGAGTCAGGCAAAGAAGTCCTTCCTGCTTCTCCTTGAGCAAGAAAAAACTTGAGATGGCACAAGTGTATAACACCTTTGTACTGGGAGTGTGCTGCTGAAGTGGACCTTCTAACCAGGAGGGAGAAGGATGCAAAGATGTAGAAGTTAGGCCAGACATTATGTCTCTTGTGGTATGAGTCTTGGTGGTTATGGCTGCTACAACAATTATCCCTCTCAGACATCTGCTATTAGAGTAAGATGTTCATCATTCACATTGCTGTATTGTGTCCACTGTGATTCGTAGGATTCCATTTACCAGGTTACATATGAGAAAAACTGAGTGATTTATAAAAACACATGAATGCAACATCTTCATTCTCTGGAATTTCAGATGTTCATCGTGTTTCACTGTTGCAATCATTACAATTGGGTTATCCTGCTGGCAGGCTACCCGCAGTCGGCCCGAGTTCCAAAGTCTAGGTCTGGTGTCGGTTGCTGTCGCCTCCTCCCTAACGTCAGTGCGCCAGGGGTATAAAAGATGCAGCCAACGCCATTTTCTTCAGTCTTTCTTGCTGCACGGTGCCCGAAGCAAAAGCAGTTCGCAAGTGCCAGTCGGCCAACTCCTGAGATTTTCAAATTCGAATTTCAGATCTGAAGTCTTCATTAAAGCTAAGTACCCCATTGGGGAAACTTTTTTCTTGCTCCAAACTGATGTCAGAAAAAGTTAATAATTGTATTTCTTGTGGGAAGCAAAAACCTCATAAGGATTTTCATTCTTACTGTATTCCTTTCCTAGGCCTTGACCACGACGTTGCTAGTTGTTGATTTTGTGCTAGATTTAACCAACACACTATTAAGCGTCGGTACGATTTTGCATTTCATTACTTTGGCAGAAGATTCAATTAAATAATGCTGTTGGAACAGCTGACTACCAGACTTTATAAAAAGTACAAAGAAAAAGAAAAGGACAGGTATCCGAGGTCCGCTAGGCCTGTCGCCGGTTCTCAGTGAGGCGCTTTCGCAGCCCCTGATGCCCGCTACCTCAGAGCCGACTAGGCCACTGGAAACAGAAGGTATTGGACACTCGGAAACTATTCCCTCAGATGGGTCTGGAGCCCCTGAGCAGGCATCGGCTTCTAAGGGTGTTTTCAGGCCTACAGTTATATTTAAAACCAACTTCAGCTTCAAAGGCAAAGACTAAAGCAGCTCTAAAGACAAAGAAACAAGTACAGCATTCTCCTTGACAGGCCTTCATGCCTAAAAACAGATGCTTAAAATGGCCGAAGACCTAATTACTTTGATCAGGGATTCCCATCCCCCTCCTGATAAGAGGCCTAGGCAAGAGATAGAATATGAATCTTCAGATCAGGTTTCCATTTCCTCTGATTCCTCTTTTGAACAGGAATATACTCTTCCTCCCTATGAGGATTCTGATGCTGAAGAATCTATCCCTTCAGCCTCTCCTCCTGAGGATTATTCTTTTGGGGAGACCCTGCATACTATGAGAGAGCATTTCCACTGGGAGAGCCAAGATTACTCAGAATCCAGGAAAAGGCTCAGAGACTTCCTTTTATTACCTCAGCACAGGCCTCTTGCTATTCCTCCTGTTTTAGACATTGTAGACTATGTATTTTCAGAGTCCGGTCTGTCTCCTGACTCTTTACCACCAGCACCTGTTAAGCCAGACAGATACTACAGGGTTCCTGATTCACATACATTTCTTTTTAAAAACCCTGCTGCTGACCCAGAAACTATCTCTCAGGGTCCCAAAGGGGTCAAGGCTTCCACTGCAAAAAACTCTATCCCCTCTGATAGGGATTCAAGGGCCCTGGACAGATGGGGGAAAAAGATTTATACTTCTGCTACCTTGGCTGTAAGAGCTTTAAATTGTCAGTTTCATATGCTTAAATATCAGCAATATCTTATGTCACTGCTTAAACAGAAAATGTTGACAAATTCAGAATGTGCAGAAAAAAAAGAAATGCAGGATTTATTACATGCAGCTGAACAAGTGGAAAAGCATACTTTGCAATGTGGTTTTGATTCTCTAGAGGCCTCCTGCAGGGCCACTGTTACAGGTTCTGTCATTAGGGGGCATGCTTGGTTAAAAGAACAGAATCTGCCTGATCATGTTAAAGCAAAACTATTAGATGCTCCATTACAGCATGATACCTTGCTTGGTGTCAAAGCAGAAGAGGTGTTGAAGAAAATGGAGGACAAAGCTAAATCTATGCAAACAGTCAAGGATTTCTTACAGGTACAGCCTCCCAGATTTAGCAGGAACTGGCCTACGAAGAATTGGTCCGTTCCAGTGTCAGACAGGCCACAAAGAGGCAGATACAGATGCCCCAGAGGCAGATCACAGCCCCATGGCTCATACAGGCCTAAACAATGGGGTGCTTCTACCTCCAAAAGCGGAGTGAAAAAATCACAGCCATACAGGAAACAGTCTCAGTGACTTTCCCCTGCCAGCACCAAGCACTTATCTTCTGGCAGCTCCTTTGGCAGGAAAACTAGCACAAAAATGGCACATGATCACCCAGGACAAATGGGTCTTAAATATCGTATCACAAGGCTACAGGTTCCACTTTCACACCCTGCCAAGGCCAGACGGTATGCCAGACCTGCCACGCAATCAATGGGCAGAGGCACAAAAACAAGTTTCATCCCTCATGGACATGAGAGCCATTCAGCAAGTACCACAGCAAGAGCAGGGACTAGGATTTTACTCAAGGCTATTCTTGGTGCCCAGAAAGGACAAAGCCTGGAGACCAATACTGGGCCTGTCTATCCTAAACACATTCCTGGATATTCCAAAATTCTAAATGTTAACTCTGCAGCAGCTTCTGCCCATGCTGGGCAAGAAGGCTTGGCTTGTGACTTTAGACCTAAAAGAGGCATACCTGCATGTCCCAAACAGACAGTCATGCAGAAGACACCTCAGATTTATAGCTGGCTCAATGCACTACCAATTCTCTGCACTGCCCTTTGGCTTATCTACTGCGCCCAGGGTCTTCACAAAATGCCTGGCATCAGTAATTGCATTTGCAGACAAAGAGGAATACAAATATATCCTTACTTGGATGACTGCCTTATTCAAGCAGAGAACAAGGACATTCTGCTACAGCATCTGGCGTTTGTAAAAAGATTGCTAATAGGTCTAGGGTACACAGTAAACAAAAGGAAATCAAAACTTGTACCCTCTCAAGAGATAATATTCCTGGGTGCAAGCTTAAATACAACTGCCCAGATGGCTTATCTCACGCCAGACAAACACAGACAACTGACTACTTATTTCAAAATGTTGGTAACAAAGACCCAGTTATCTGCAAGAAAAATTCTGCAGGCTTTGGGCTTCATGGCATCCTGCATTCTGCTAATTCCATATGCAAGACTGCATATGAGGAAACTTCAGTGGTATCTAAAAAGTGTTTGTACTCAACATTGCCACAGCCTGGAAACAATAATTACCCTCATTCCCTGCCTGCAACAGGAGTTTCGATGGTGGGCAAAAGCCTGTCACCACAACACGGGACAGCCATTCACATTACCCCCAGCCAGGCAGACACTAACAACGGATGCATCAGATTATGCCTGGGGGGCCCACATGGCAGGAAGATGCATTTAGGGCACTTGGTCCTCAAACCAAATGCATCTACATATCAATCAAAAAGAGATGCTAGCTGTTCAAAATGCCCTGACAGCCTTCAAGGATCTACTTATTTTATTTATTTATTTATTTTTATTTTACATTTGTTGACCGGGCTAGTCTGGCTGGATACAAGTCCATTTTCAGCAGAGGCCTTCATCCAGGACAACTACTGATAAAGACGGACAATACTACAGTTATGTGGTACATAAACAAACAGGGGGGCACACATTCCTACCCCCTCTGCAGACTAGCCATGAACTTGTGGGACATAGCATTGACTTACCAAGTACATCTGCAAGCACAATTCCTGCCATGAAGGATAAATACTCTGGCAGACGAACTAAGCAGAAACCTAATGGAGCCTCACAAGTGGAAATTGGATCCACAAGTCTTCAGCATGATAACAAGGAACTGGGGATGCCCGGACATAGACCTATTTGCCTCCCCTCACAACTGCCAACTACAGAGATTCTGCACAAGGGCTTATCAAAAGCAAGCATGGAAAGTGGATGCTGTATCTTTTAGCTGGAAAAAACAGTATATGCCTTTCCTCCACTGCCTCTTTTCCCCAAGGTACTCCTAAAGGACAGACAGGAGAAGCCAAAAATGATACTGATTGCCCCAGTCTGGCCCTGCCAGCACTTGTACCCATTCCTAAAGAGCTTTTTTCAATGCCCAGCTTGGACCTTACCTCAAATACCTCATCTACTGTCCCAGCAAAACAATCAGATCCTTCACAGCCAACTCAGTACTTTAAACCTGGCAGCATGGCGGATAATGTAGTCATACAAAACACACCTCTCAGTAAAGCTGTGATGGATGTCATTTTGGAAGCCAGAAGGCCTAGTACTAGAAAATCTTATGCTGGGAAATGGAAGAGATTCTGTGCTTGGAACCAGGCACAAGGAACTGATACAGCTGTACCAAATATTCCTCAGCTTTTGCAATACTTAACTGAGATGCTGGACAAAGACCTATCTTTTTCATCAATTAAAATTCATGCCTCTGCCATTTCGGCTCATTACAATACAGAGCCACTAATCTTTTCTCATCCTTTATTAAAGCAGTACCCGAGAGGAGCCAAAAATTTAAGGCCTCCAAGATCATCACCAATACCTGCATGGGACCTCAACTATGTCTTGGAAAAACTCACCCTGTCTCCATTTGAGCCAGCTGCTTCTGCTGATATAAAGTTTTTATCTTGGAAAACAGCTCTGCTCCTAGCAATAACTTCTGCAAGATGAGTTTCAGAGCTACCAACACTCATGGCTGTGGAACCTTTTATCATTTTTTTATCCAGACAGGGTCTCTCTGAGGACAAACCCAACATTTATGCCTAAGGTGGTGTCCAGTGTGGCTCTTAACCAAACTATTCATCTGCCAACTTTTTATCCAAATCCACAGAACAAGGGGGAGAGAATTCTGCATTCTTTGGATGTACACAGACAGCTTAGATTCTACTTGGACAGAACCAAAGATTTCAGGAAAACAGAGCAATTACTAGTGGCATATGCTGCAGGATCACAAGGAAAGGCTATCTCAAAACAGACTATTTCAAAGTGGGTAGGCCACTGTATTCGTTTCTGCTATTTACACCATGGCAAGCCAGTGCCTAAGGGCATTAGGCCACATTCAGCCAGAGCTGCAACCACTTCAGCAGCCTTTCTCAGGGGAGTACCAACCAAAGACATTTTAGAGGCTGCTACTTGGAATCCAGTGCACACCTTTACAAAGCACTATCATCTGCCAATCTACTCTAAATCCAGGGCAGGCTTTGCCACTGCATTTCTGCAGGGCCTCATAGCCGCTCCTAATGCTGTTTAGCCCCAGCCTCCCAACCATAGCTTTGGGATTCTACCCAAATGTAATGACTGCAACAGTGAAACACGAAGAATATAGTACAGTTGTGTACACTTACCATAAATGTAGATGTTCGAGTGTATTCACTGTTGCAGTCCAGGTTACCCACCATCCCCCTTTTTTCTGATGGAACTTTTCTTTCCTTCTCTGATTTATACAACCTATGTGGTGTATTTGCTTGTAGTTGAAGGTAAAGTTTATATTGGTGCATGTATTTTTATATATATATAAATTTTGGCTACCCTTTTAGGGGGCACCTGACATCTGGGGCAAGAAAAACTGAAGAAAATGGCGTTGGCTGCTTTTTTTATACCCCTGACGACCTGACGTCAGGGAAGAGGCGACAGCCGATGCAGGACCCAAGACTTTGGAATTCTGGCCGACTGAGGGCAACCTGCCAGCAGGATTACCCAAATGTAATGACTGCAACAGTGAATGCACTCGAACATCTACATTTATGGTAAGTGTACACAACTGTACTTTTCCCCTACGTTTCATCTAGTCCAGGGCCTCACCACTTCAAACTACTCTCACAAGACAAGGGGTCCCTTATTCATCCCCACCTTCTCAATCTGACTGTGTGGGTGATAGAGTTTTGATCCTCTTTAGGCACCTATATTCAGAGGACGTACACAGTGTTCTGCAGGAGGCCAGAAAACCAACTACTTGGAGAAACTATTTATTCAAATGGAAAAGATTCTCCAATTGGTGCCGTAAGAGTAAACAGGACCCCATTTCAAGCTTCTGTTCACTGGTCCTTTCCTACGTGTGTGAATTGCTGCATTCAGAGTTGACTTATTCTTCAGTGAAAGTACATGTCTCTGCCATTTCTACTTGCCTTCCCCTGAATCCACCTCTGGCTTCCAGGCTAGATGTCAAGCTATTTTTGAAAGGGGTCCTTCATATTAGGCCTCCTTGTAAGCCCATTTCCCCACCTTGGAGCCTTAACTTTGTGCTGGAAAAACTTACATTAGCTCTTTTTGAGCCAGCCCATTCTTCCTCTCTTAAATTTTGTACCTGGAAAACAAGTCTTGTTAGTGGCTCTCACTTCTACCAGGAGGGTATCCGAGATCCAAGCCCTTATGGCTTCACTTCCCTACCTTGTCTTCTATAAGAATAGGGTTTCTCTAAGGACTAACCCTTCCTTCATGTCAAAAGTAGTTAATGAGATCTCCCTAAACCAGACCATTAACTTGCCTGTCTTCTAACCTCAGCCACAGAACTCCTCAGAAAGGACTTTGCACTCCTTGGATGTTCATATGCAACTGAGGTTCTACTTAGACAAGACCAAATCCTTCAGACAGTCTGATCAACTTTTTGTCTCCTTTCATACTAGGGCCCTAGGCAAGGCTGTGTCAAAACAGATAATTACCTCTTGGATTTCTAAGGCTATTGCCTTTTGCTATTTCTTTCATGGAAAACAGTTGAATTCATCTGTCAAAGCCTATTCCATCAGAGCTGTTTCCTCTTCAGCAGCCTTTTTCAGGGGCATTGATTAATCTTCTCTTCTGGAGGCAGCAACTTGGTCCTCGGTACATACCTTCACCAAGCATTACAAATTGGGCTCCATCTCCAGGGCTAGACCAGGGTTCGCTAGGTCTATTCTGCAGGGTCTCATAGACTCTGCCCCCCTTCCTGCCACCCACATTACTACCTAGAGAGCTTTGGTACTCTCCCTAAGGTGAAGAATACTGCAGCATGAGAATAGAAGGACATAGAATAGTTGTGTTAGAACTTACCATAACCATATATGTCCTTCTCTTCCATTTTGCAGTCTTTAATCCCACCCACCTACTCCCCCTTCTCTTTGACCATATTATAATCTGGGTCCTTCCCCTGAATACTGACCTGGTGTCTGGGAGAGATTTCATACTACCTTTACTACTCCTATTCCTGAGGGACTCTCTTTATGCGGCAGCCAGTTCTGAATTGGGTACGTGCAAACATCACAAATGTAGCTGGCATCAGTTTATGGCTCTTACATGCAATGTCACACATACCCCTGCTTTCAAGACTATGGTATACTGGCTGGATGTCTGGTGCTGCAGGCAGCAACTCCCTAAGGTGAAGAATACTGCAACATGGAAGAGAAGGACATCTATGGATGTTCTTCGTGTTTCACTGTTACAGTTATCACACTTGGGTTATCTGCCTGCAGGTAGCCCTCAGTTGGCCGGAATATCAGAGTCTTGGGATTTCTGCATCGGATGCTGTCACCTCTTCTGTCAGGTCATCAGGGGTATAAAACATGCAGCCGATGCCATTACATCAGTCTTTCTTTCTGAGAAGGAGCCCAAAGCAGTAGCAGTTCGCAAGTGCCGGTTGGCCGCTATCTGAAATTTTCGTTTTTCCGAGTTTCAGACCTGAAGTCTTCTAAAGCTAAGTACCCCATAGGGGATTCTTTTTTCTTGTTCTAACCGATGTCAGAAAAAAATAATAGTCTTAGGTTCATAGGTTTATACTAGGCTATCTGCCCTAGGGCATTTATAAGCCTAGCCAGAGTGTGTGTGGCTTCCACCACCCCCTGGAATGATAATACTGTGCCCATTTAGGGTTTAGTTTACTGTGCCTCTGTCTAGAAGTGACACAGAGATGACCCCCGGGGTAAACCTATGATCTCCCATCCAGTCATCAAGATTTCTCTTGAAGAGAGTCAGTGAGGGGTTCTGCCTAACATGGACTGGGATTCTGTTCCAGAGTGTAGGGAGCCTCTGGGTTATGAGTCTGTCCCTCCAGCATGTCCTATTTATTTCTGTGTTGAGGTTCAAGTCTCTCGCTCTCGTGGCTCTGGTGGATTTGGATTTTTTTAGGTGGAGCATGTCCATTAATTCCGGATTGGACATGGCCTTGTACGTCAGGCATAGATCTCCTCTGAGTAGGCAGTATGCGACTGAATAGAGCTGGAGTTTCTTCAATCTGGCAGCATATGACATATGTTTGAGACCCTTGATCCTCTTGGTGAGGTACTTCTGGGGTCTTTCTAACTGCTGCAGGTGCCGGGTAAGGTACATACCAAATGGGGTATTGTACTCAATCATGGGTCTGATAAGGAAAGAATATAGGGGCACAATGACCTCTCTTGATCTAGATGTGAATCCTTTCATGATAAGGTGGGCAATATAGAAGGTCTTCCTAACCACCTTGGCAATGCAGGTGTCAAATGAGAGGTCACTGTCAACTTGGGTCCCTGTAATTAATGGATTACCACCTATGTGGTAATTTGTGGGTACTTTGTTTTTCCCAAAGGTTATAACTGTACATTTTTGGCGTTCAGTTTAAGGCCATGGCTCTGGCACCAGTTTTCCATTTCTGTGAGGCCTTTCTGAAGGATGCTAGTGTCCGCTGGAGTATCGATTATGGTGCCCAGCTTGCAGTCATCTGCGAACTTTGTCAGCCACAATCCTCCTATGTTTGCTTGTACTTCTGAGAAATAAATGCCGAACAAGAGGGGTCCCATGACCGAGCCCTGTGGGGCACCACTTGTGACTGGGTTAGAGTCTGACATGGCTCCAGCAATTCTGACCCTGTGGGTTCTGTCCTTTAGCCAGTTTGCAACCCATCTTATGACATATGGGTTTACATTTAAGCTGGTGAGTTTGTCTATGATGCCCGAGTGGGGTATTGTGTCGAAGGCTTTTGCAAGGTCAAGGTAGGCTGTGTGAACTGCCTTACCCTCATCAATAGCCTTGGTGACTGTTTCAAAAAAGTCAACCAGGTTCAAAAGGCAGGATCTGCCCTTAACAAAGCCGAATTGGGTAGGATCAAGTGTCTGTAGGTCACCAATGTCTTTGTTTATGAGTTCCATATTGATCCTCTCCATAGCTTTGCAGACCAGGCTCATCAAGCTTATGGGGCGGTAATTTCCAGGGTCCGTAGAAGCACCTCCTTTGTGGAGTGGAACCACTGTTGCTGTACGCCATTCTTTGGGTATGTATCCTGTAGTAAGGCTAAGATTAAACAGCATCCTTATGTGCGAGTTTAGTTCCTCTTGGAGTTCGTGTAGCATGCAACCTGGGACACCGTCTGGTCCCATTGATGCTGTGTTTTTACCTTTGGAGAGGGCGGCTCTCACCTGGACATCTGTGATTTCAGGGAGGTTACATTCAGCTGGGATAGATATTTCTCCTTTTGGGGGGGGGAGAAATTTGCACTAAACCTGTCTGCCAGTATGTTGGCAATATCTGTGGGTTCAGTGTGTTTTTTGTCATTTTGAACTAATTCTGAGCATATCTGGGAGTTTCCACCCAGGTTTCTAACATAACTAAAGAAGGCCTTGTGATTATCTTTAGTGTCTTTTGCGATTTTTCTCTCAAAGTTGGCCTTGGATGATTTTATGAGTCATCGTAGTTTTTTGCTAGTACAGATCAGAGATGCCTTCCTTTTTGGGATTTTGCTCTGTCCTGTAGTAGCTTCCTCCTCCTGTTGTAAAGTTTATTTATGGCTGGGGTCCACCAGACAGGACGCCTGCCTTTGGGGGAAAGGGTCTTGGTTTTATTTGGGATTGCGTGATCCATGCATTCTTGAAGGTGTCCGTAGAAGACGTTTATAAAGGATTCAGCGGTGTGGGCTGTGGTTTCCACTGTCCCAGGGGCCTTGAAGGATACCACTTCAGTCTTAAGGAGTGTGAAGTCAGCTTTTGAGAAGTTCCTCACTGTGGTCTTTTGTGCTGGGTGTGGGGGCGGGATGTGGATTTCCAGTGAGATTAGTTTATGGTCTGATCTCACCAGTGAGGGGTATACTTCCGGTGTGGAGCATTGTGTCCCCATGTTTGTGATGATCAGATCTAGTATGTTATCTCCTCTTGTGGGAGTGGTGACTAGTTGTTCCATCGCATTTGAGTTTATGAATTCTAGGAACCTTTGGGCTAGGGTGTTGGGGCTTGAGTAATGCTCCCAGTCTATGTTTAGGTAGTTGAAGTCTCCCAATATGATGGTATTTGGAGAGACATTCATACTCTCCAGTGTCTTCAGGAAGGCTGAGTGGAGTTCCTGAGTTTGAGAGGGTGGTCTGTAGCATGCTACAAACTGTAGGGCAGTTTTGCCTACGGTTAGTTGCACATGGATGGTCTCCAATGCTTTGTGTGTTGCCACTATCCTGGAGGTGTGGGTGTCTTTGATGAATATGGACACTCCCCCTCCCTTTGTGGTTCGGTCCAAGTTTTGGGGCCGAAAAGCATGATATGAGTTATAACCTGGTAGTGCTGGGGTGCTCTCAGGAGCCTTGAACCAGGTTTCAGTCACTGCAAAGACATCGATGCTCTCCATACTGAGGAGGGCTTCGAGAGCCTGCATCTTGAGGTTTAGACTTCTGGCATTGAGCAGCATTACCCTTAGTTTTTTTCCACTTGTGTTTTCTAGGGAGGTGGGTTTGTTTTTTGAGCCTTGCCTAAAAAAGGCACTATGGGGTGGCAAGAGCCTTTGCCAATATCCGGAAGCCTAGGGGTGAGAGGTGCAAGCTGTCCCTTGCGAAGCAGCGTGGCTTGTCAAGCATGTCATCCCAAGCAGACAGACATTGGATCCCCCTAGAATGACACCAGTAATTGAGCCAATTATTAAAGCTGATCATTTTGTCTTTGTACTGTGGCATCATTCTTGGTGAGGGTAAGATGCTGCTCAGGATCAGGGTCATACCAGCCTGGGCTACATAATCAGAGAGCTCCTCTATGTCTCTTTTCATGTAGTCCAGGGAGATACGTCTCAGGTCATTCACGTCGGCATGGACAATGACTGAGTCATATTTGTACTTGCTTTGGAGTGACCTGAGTGCTTGTGTTATGTGGTGGATTCTAGCGCCCGACAGGCAGCTTACTGTAACCTTTTCCTTGTTCAGTCTGGTGAGCGGGATGTCAGTGTGTCTGACTATAGAGTCACCTATTACAAGTGTATTAGCCATGTTGTTTGGCTGTGACTGTTTGGCACACTGACTTTGAGAAATATGTGTTGCATGTGCTATGTTTTGAGGTAGTGGTTTCTTGGATGTCTGCTTTGGAGGTCTCTGTTGTTTTGGTAGGTTTTTAATTAAAGCCTCCGAGTATGTCTTTGTGGGTTTATGTGTTTGGTTTGCAATTGTGTTTCGTCTATGTGAGACTGGGTTTGTGGTGCGTGTGGTTACCTTCTCCTCCTGGCTGGTCTTGCCAGTACTGAGTCGAGAGAGCTCAGCCTCCAGTTTGGCTATATAGTTGCATCTCTCACATATATTTGTATTTGTTGGGAGGAGGAGAGGGTTGTCTGTGTACATGAGGCAGTTATAACATTGCCTCAAGATTCCCAGATTCACCAGCTGAACTGGAGAGGACGCCAGTAGTTTACCTCTCGACATGCTAGAATAGTGTAAGGGATTGCTGAGTACTGAGTCAGAAAGGACCTAAAGGGAAATGGGTACTCAAGGGGATTGTAGGTGGATGTAGTGCTTTCTTTTGTTCAAGAGTGCTTTACCTGTGTAACTGTGTAAAAATGCTTTAGGATCAAGTGCTGGGCTTTTTAGATAGAGAATAGACTGATTTTATTGAAGGTAGAGCAGTTTTAAGGGAAAAACTGAAGAGCAGACTTGGCGGAGCCAGAAATAGTTTAAACTTGTTTAACTGCTGCTATGCGCTAATCAGAAACGCAGATTTTTATACAGGGAACTTCAGAAGAGCTAGAAATGGTCCAAAATGACCAATTACTACTAGATCTTGTGCTGAGGTCACTCCTTCAGGGACAGATAGGCTGCTCAAGGCTCCACACTCCCACTGGTGAGCAAAGAAACTTCCTTCTATCCAAGTAAAGCAATGTGCAACACAGGAACTATCCCATAGTCCAGAATACAGCAAAGCCTGTATAATGGACTATTCTAGTCAAGGAAAGGCGGGAAAACAAGGATTTTTTTTTTTTTTTTTTTAAGACAACTACAGAAAAATGCAGGGAAACAGCAGTATATTAAAATGCACAGGCTAGCGCACTTGAGTGGGCAGCTTCAACAGTAAAATTAAACAAACAAAACTTTAACTTAAGTGCAGGTAATAAAAATGCTCAAAACAGATAAAATAGCAGTTTAAACTTTGTTTACAGCAAGAAAAGAAGGTCACACAGGTAGAAACAGCAAAAATATACTTAAATCTGGAAAGTAGTCGCTTTTTCAGTTCTCTGCTGCTAGCACCACTCTGCAGGACCACGAGGAGCTGTTGCTGAGTAGTATAGTCGAAAAAAAAACGCTCAGAGGCGGATTTTTATACAGGGAACTTCAAAAGAGCTAGAAATGGTCCAAAACAACCAATTACTACTATATCTTGTGCTGAGGTCACTCCTTCAGGGACAGATAGGCTGCTCAAGGCTCCCCACTCCCACTGGTGAGCAAAGAAACTTCTTTCTATCCAAGTAAGGCAATGGGCAACACAGGAACTACCCATACTTGGACGATTGCCTGATTCAGGCGGACAGTCAGGAATTGCTACTTCAGCACCTGGCATTTGTAAAAAGACTTCTAACTTCACTGGGATACACCATCAACAAAAAAATATCACAACTGGTGCCCAGCCAACAAATTGTATTCCTGGGATCAAGCTTGAACACAACTTCCCAGATGGCATGCCTCACTCCAGAAAAGCAGGTCCAATTGACAAACTATTTCAAATGAATGGCTGCCAATACCCAGCTATCTGTAAGGAAAATACTGCAAGCCCTAGGGTTCATGGCCTCATGCATTCTGCTAATTTCGTATGCAAGACTGCATATGAGGAAGCATCAATGGTACTTAAAAAGTCTCTGGTGTCAACATTCTCAGGACCTGGAAACAATGATTCCTATCATACCTGGTCTAAGGAAAGAGTTTCTTTGGTGGGCAGAAGCATGCAACCACAACAAGGGACTTCCTTTCACTCAACCCCTTGCCGTCCCATACCCTGACAACAGATGCATCAGACTATGCATGGGGGGCTCACATGGCAGGCAAATGCATTCAAGGCAAATGGAGCCCAGAACAAGTTCCCCTGCATATCAATCAAAAAGAGATGCTAGCTGTGCAGAATGCTTTAACAGCCTTCAAATACCTTATCCTTCCAGGACAGCTCCTGATAAAGATAGACGACACCACAGTTATGTGGTACATAAACAAGTAGGGCGGAACTCATTCTTACCCACTCTGCAGGTTAGCCATGGCTCTGTGGAACACAGCCTTGAGCAGCCAAGTGCACCTACAAGGTCAATTCCTACCAGGCAAGCAAAATTCACTGGCAGATGACTTAAACAGAAATCTACTGGACCCTCACGAGTGGAAACTGGAACCCAGCTCATTCAAACTTCTAACCCAGAGGTGGAGAACACCGGTGGTGGACCTTTTTGCCTCCCCCCAAAACCACCAATTGAGCAAATTTTGCACCAGGAACCCTCAGAGCAAAGCCTGGAAGGTGGACGCCCTATCCTTTACATGGGAAAACCTCTCAGTTTATGCCTTTCCTCCTCTGCCTCTCCTCTCAAAAGTACTACTCAAGATCAAACAGGACAGGCCAAGGGCAATCCTTATTGCACCAGACTGGCCACGCCAGCACTGGTACCCACTCCTATGCAGTCTGACAGCAGTGCCACCCTGGCACCTACATCAGATGCCTTCCCTGCTGTCTCAACAGGAGGGACAGATTTTGCATCTACAGCTGCAAACCCTACACCTTGCAGCCTGGCTTATCCCCCGAATACACCATCAGCATCCCTCAGCAAACAGTGGTGCTGGACGTCATCCTTGAGGCCAGAAGACCTAGTACGAGGAAATCCTATGCTGAAAAGTGGAAAAGATATTGTTCTTGGAGTCAGTCTCATGGAAAGGACACAGCTGTGCCCACCTTACCTCAAATCCATGATTACCTAGCAGATCTGCTCCACAGAAGCCTATCCTTCTCATCCATTAAGATTCATGCCTCTGCCGTCTCAGCTCATTATAATACTGAGCCACCTCTCTTTTCTCACCCTCTCATCAAACAGTTCCTGAGAGGAGCTAACAATTTAAGGCTCCCTAGGAGAGCTCCCACCCCAGCCTGGGACCTTAACTGTATACTGGAGAAGCTCACACTTCCCCCTTTTGAACCTGCTGCTTCAGCACAGTTAAAATTCCTCTTTTGGAAAACAACCCTACTTCTAGCTATTACTTCAGCAAGAAGAATGTCTGAGTTACAGGCACTAATGGCAGTGGAGCCCTTCATTATTTTCCATGCTGACAGGGTTTCCCTCAAGACTAACCCTTCCTTTATTCTATGCTGACAGGGTTTCCCTCAAGACTAACCCTTCCTTTATGCCCAAGGTGGTATCCATTGTGGCTTTAAACCAATTCATCCATTTGCCAACCTTTTTTCCTAATCCTCAGAATAAAGGGGAAAGGATCCTGTACTCCTTGGACGTGCACACACAGGTTAGGTTCTACCTTGACAGGACTAAACCTTTCAGAAAATCTGACCAGCTGCTAGTCAGCTTTGCTACAGGGGCAGAGGGCAAGGCCATTTCAAAACAAACCATTTCCAAATGGATAGCACACTGCATCCATTTCTGCTACAAGCACCATGGAAAACCTACCCCTCTGGGGATCAGAACTCATTCCACTAGAGCCATTTCAACCTCTACATGATTTCTCAGGGGAGTCCCTACCAGGGACATCCTGGAAGCTGCAACCTGGTGTTCTGTACACACCTTCACCAAGCATTACCACTTACCTTTTTTTTCTAAATCCAGATCTGGATTTGCTACAGCAGTCTTACAAGGCCTACTAGCCAGCCCTAACACGTCTTGACTGTCTCCACCCTTTCTCAGCTTTGGGAATCAACCCAAGTGTGATGACTGCAACAGTGAAACACGAAGAACATAGTACAGTTGTGTACACTTACCATAAATGTAGATGTTCGAGTGTTCACTGTTGCACTCCTGGTTTCCCTCACTCCAGCTCCCCTGGCTTTCTTTATCCTTTCTACCTATCTTCCTTATAGCCAACTTTTATGGCAGGGGTATTTACCTTTTACTGGAGGTGTTCCGCACCATGTAATAACTTCCTATTTTGGGGGCTCCTGACATCTGGGGCAAGAAAAACTGATGTAATGGCATTGGCTGCATGTTTTATACCCCTGACAACCTGACGTCATGGAAGAGGCGACAGCATCTGGCACAGAAATGCCAAGACTTTGGTATTCAGGCCAACTGAGGGCTACCTGCAGGCAGATAACCCAAGTGTGATGACTGCAGCAGTGTATACACTCGCACATCTACATTTATGGTAAGTGTACACAACTGTACTTTATGGTACGTTCTTACACAACTATTCCTTTTCTTTTAGAGGGCTGAAGCATGAGGAGAAAGAGTGCCATGTGCCACATTGCACCAACAGCTCTGATTTTACCTTAAGCAAATTCACATACAGGAGATTGTTTTAAAATGCTTAAGAAATTGGTTACAGATGTATCAACATTAAAATGCCATAAAATGAATACATAGTTTAAGTGCCAGTCAGAGTAATAGTATAGGTATTTTAATCCTGCAGAAGAATAGATTAGTTACCTGAGGTTCAAGAACTTTTATAGATGCACGGAAGTGTTATTCTTTCAGATGAGGAACCATTAGTGATAGCATGTGAACAGGAGAAATTCTTTGAGTATATTTATGATAAAGAAGTTAATGTGGAAACCCAAAGCAACCATATTTAGGCTACCTTTTGTATAAAACACGTGTGAGGTTGTAGAACATACTGAATCTACAGAAAAGCAAACCTAACTAGGACCTACATATAGAGTAGAGTATGTGTATCAGAGAATTATGAAAAGTCTGTAGAAGAACTAAATACAGTAAGAAGCTAGCATGAGCAAAAATTATACGCAAGGAAAGACATTCATTTTAAGAATATGTTGTGTCTAGGATCCAGTGTTTAAATCCGAAAAAGAAATAGTAGAAGATAAATACTTGAGATGATTTGAATATTGCATCTAGAATGATTAAGCCTGAATATGAAATGGTCCGTTTAGATCAATGTTGTACTCCAGTTAACAAATATGAATAAGTAAATTAAACTAAATAAAACATAAAGTGAAAAGCAAGAACATAAAATGGGATGTATTGGTCAGGAATTTTGATTCAAATAGAGCTAGCAGTACAGAGTTGCTTCTTCTGCAGTGTTTTACTGTAACAGTAGTCCAGAAGGTGAGATGTTAACTGATATAGTCCTTAGTCATCCTGGTAGTAATGAGAGTCTTTGCCATTGTATATAGTGGGTACTGGTTTGCTGCAGTTCAGTGAACCCATTTATATCAAATGATTGCTATTCCAATTTTCCTGAAATAAACAGACTGGCATATGCAACAGGTTTAAGTGTCACTGGTCCATTAAAGTATACATTCTTGAGGTAGAGATATCCATTGTTGATGTTGACAATTGTCTGCAATACAGACATGAATAACTGAGAAAGATGTATGCATGAGTAAGAGTTTAGGCATGCAGGAAGTCTTGCCTGATTGTAATAAGCATGGACAAGTGGAGAAACTGTCTAAAAAGTGAAAAACCTCACTAGAAAGTGCTATAGCAGGAGCTTTATGGATTGTTGTCTTACAGTTTTAGGAATATATTAATACTTGACTGCTTGGACCCATATCTGACAACCTCAACTTCTAATGGGCAACAGGTTGAAGAGTAGGTTGCATACTTCATATACTTTATTGGTGCCTGAAAACCAGTACAAAATAAAAGACATGAGGAAGAAAAATAAACAGAGAGAAAAAAATGCCTTAATGAGAAAAACTCCACAAAACTGCTTGATTAATAGTCTGGAGAGACAGAATACAAAGACCATGGAATGTTCATAGTCAGAAGATAAAGTCATTGGTTAACTAGCCGAACCAAGGTCCAGTGTTATTCATTGGAATTACAGAAAGGAGACATTTGCATAAGACAAATAAACCAAAGTCCATAGATGTATGAGGACTTCTAAGATACCTGCACGCTGATTAACATGTTGACTTCAATTCTTCCATTGTGAAAACAGAAATTGAGAGACTACAGGTAGAGGTATTGTCAACTGAAGCTAAATTCAATTACTGGCTAGTAAGTAAACCTGCCTGGATGCCTGCAAAGAAGAAACCACGAGAGCTTGAAAGAAAATCAACTAGAAGATTTGAAAACATTGACCAGGAAGAATCTTGCAGCTGTTCAGGAAAAAAAGCAGCTCAAACTCCAGCTTAGGTGCAAGAAATGGCTTCCAGTAATCTAGAGGGAAAAGTAAGTTATATGTGCTCAGAGCTGATTAAAATAAAGGAAAAAAACTGAAGTATATTGACTCAAATAACAAAAGGTTGGACAAAATGGAAGAAGCTTTAAACAGATATTCAGATGAGCTGATAAAACTACAAAAATCAGAGGTTGAAGTTTAAAGGCTAAGTGTGAGTCTGCTCAAGAAGAGATGTTTCAAAAAATGGTAGAATTAGAGGACAGTGCACTTAGGGAAAATCTGAGATTTTCCACTGTACCAGAGAAACTAGAAGGACCAGACTGTATTAGCTTTATGTATTGATAAACAATTTGACTGGTATTCCACAACAGGAACTGTTAATTGAAAGAGCACACCGTGTGTTTGCTCCAAATATGGCCATGAGAAAGCAGCTAAGACCTTTGTAAGTAAAGATTCAAACCAACAGAAAGAATTGATCCTGACAAAACTGTGGCAAAAGGGCAAAGTAGTAAAAGTTGGAGACAGAGCAGAGAGTTTCTGGAAAATGATTTTTCACTGTACACAAGGCAGAAGAGAAATTTATTTCATTGGTCAGGGAATGTTGAGAGGCAAGTGTGAGATTCAAACTGCTGTATCCAGATGTATTCAGAATTTTTTTTCTTAGAGGATCAAAGTCTTTCTTTGATGCAGAACAGGTTAAGGAAGAAATGCAAAGGTTTGTCCAACAAAAAATGAGCCATCAAGCAGAAAGGATTCTGCTTTGCCATTGAAACATTTTACACTTTTCCAAAAGAAAATGCTTGGGAGACAGAGAAGCACAGGAGTTGACCAGAAGAATCTGAAGCACATTGGATTTGTATTGGAATTTGGAGTTGGGAAATAGAGATTAATGGGAAAAAGGCCAGCAACATGGAAATTGGTGAGTAAATGTGAGACTGCAAAGCATCAGTCACATTTGTGAAATACAGTTCTATAAGAATAACTTGAAAGACTGGACTTTTGTTGACTTTGTTAAACTTGTCTGGAATTGAAAGGCATTTGCCTCACTTCTTGTCATTAATGTTTTTAAGTACTCTAAGGTGAGGGGAAGAGGATGGAGAAAGGTAACTGTAAGTAAAACAGTTTTTTTCTTTGCTTTGCTTCTTTTTTTTTGATATAAAGAAATGTGGGCTTTTCAGTGAAAAAAGAGAAGAAAAGCTAGACAAAAGCATGCTTAAGTTAATAGGCTGTGTAATCTTGAGTTGCTGAGATGGTTGTAAAAAAATATGCAGATCATAATACATGTAGAGCTGATATGTTTTCTTTTACTTCTCCATATGTGTATGTCTGGATTAACATCGTCTACTTAGTCAAATAACACATTTTAAGTGGAAACAAGTAAATATGAGAACACCAAATATAATGAAACATTTTCCTTTAGTGATAAATGTTTCAGCTTGTTTTTCAGGTTGCAAAGACTTTTTATTTTTTTTTTCTCTTACTTTTCCAGGGAGGCAGGCTGATAATAGGGCAATAAAAGATGGAACACTGATTTCTTCATGGCTAAAAGTTGATTTCTGAAAGTATGCAAGTATTTTGAACTTTTTGGGGAGGGGGAATAAAGATAAAAAGAACAGACACCAATTGGTATAAGTAGAAGTACAGGTAATAACGTGTGTCTTAGCATGGATAACCTCAATTTCAGGTTAACTAGGGCTTGTGTTAGTAGCTGTTGATTTGGCACAAATGTTCCTATTAGGAGGGTTAAACTTCTTTATTTGAAGATGTACATAGTTACATGTGTTTGTATTACGTTACTAGGCTATAAGGTGTGTTTGTTTTTTTTGTTTGAGGGTTTTTATTAAAACAAAATACCTTTAAAATGTGACATAGGTTCCAATGTTGGTGATAAGAAAAAATGTATGGGTGCATGTGTCACAAAATCTGGAATTAGACATCTAAAAAACGCTGCCATATGTAATAGGTGGTAATAATGACTTCTTACCATAATGATTACTCTTTATTATTTTGGAGTCTGAATGGTCTCAGAGGTATAGACAAAAAGGAAAGAATACGTAATTATATTAAGAAATGCAGAGTACAAATAGTGCTACAGGAGACGCATTTGGAAAGAACTGAGCATGCAAGTTTGATAAAGAAAGGATTTCAGGATGGATATTCTACAGAATGTGAGGACAAAGGGAAAAAAGGAGTACTTATATTTATTTGCCAGAGGAGCTCCAGCAGTGATAGAAGAGGAGGAAACAAGATAATGGCAGATTTGTAATAGTAAGTAATTACTGGCAAGGGATGAGGATTACACTGGTATGTAGTTATATCTTACCTAAACTGGTATTTTAGCACTTAAAAAGTTTTTGGAAGAAATAACTAGCTTTCATATGGGAAAATATTACTTATAGGTGGGGACCGGAATTTGATTTGCAACAGTGAGAATGTAACTGGGGGGCCTAGAAGGGAAATTTTAACTAGAACTGTAGAAGTAGCAGTTGTTTATTAAGGACTAAGCCAACATGGGAATGGAACAAGAAGATTCTGATGATAGGCATGAGTGCAATTAGTGCAGAGAATAGGCAAGAGAGGGCTGGAGTTATTTGAAGGAAGATGGCAAAGGAACCAAGGTATTGAGGAATAATAATCAAAGAAGGAAAAGTAATAGAATGGGAAGAGGCTTAGAAGATATTTGGATTGCAGGTTAGTGATTGCCTTCCCTATCGGGGATTGACATCAGAATATAGACAAAGAGGAAGGGATAGGAGAGTCTTAAATGATGGATCAGATCTGCACTGGTTGAGTTTTTAATTGAATCTAGAACAGAAGCTGCTGCAAAAAAAATGGGTGATAATTAGTAGGGCATATAAAATATTGCAGTATAACTACAGGAATCGGTTAGAAGAGGTCAGCAAAGACTGGGAAGAGATATTAGATATGCAGTTCACAAAAAAACAGTGGGAGGAGATATTTATGGCTGCCAAATATGCAACAAAGTTTGGAAGATTTAGGTTTTTTTGCATGGATACTTTTATACCCCAAGCAGACTCCAAAGAAGTTTTCCTCAGGTAGATGGCAAATGTTGGAGGTGTGATGGGAAGAAAGAGGTAACTGGAAACATATGTTTCGGGAGTGTATTGAGTTGGCAGACTTTAAAAATTCCCCACAGAGTACTCTGTCTGGTATTACTGGTAAGCAAATTAGTGTTAACAAAGGAAGTGATTTTTTGAGCTGGAATACAGGATCTGAATTGTCAAGTTTAAATCTAGTAGCTGCCAAAAAGCAATTATTCGAAAATGGAAATCAAAATTAGAACCATCTGTACTTGAAGTAGTGAATGCTGTAACAGAGATAAAAGAACAGGAAGTGGGATATTTAGAAAAGGGAAGCAAATTACATTAAAATAAATGGAATTTGTGGGAGTAATACATGGAGAACCATGTTTGGAGAAGGAATGAGATTTAAGAGAAGGCAGGAATTGAATAATTTATGTAATGTTGCTTAGATTATATGTAACATATATTGTTATTTATCCTGTAATGTTTTTGAATGTGAACGCTTTAATTTGGTTTGATTACTTTTTATAAATGTAAGTTTGCCTATGTCACAAGTGATAAGTCAGTAAAGATGTTATAAAAAAAGTGTTCAGAGAAGTAAAACCAAAAGTTCCACAGCTGATACAATCATACGAAGATAAAGGCTGAGAACTGTGATAGGAGCTGGAGATGCAGATGATCTGTCATTGCACCTCTAAGAAAAGCTGTAGTTCGCAAGAACTCTTCCGAAAAGGATGATCAAATGTCCAGAGAAAGGGAGAGGGAAAAAGAAAGAAAGAGAGAAAACGCAGACTTGTTAAATACTCCATCTTTGGAGAGCATTGAAAAAACAAGACAGATAAATGGATTGTTCGAGTTAATTGTGATATTAAAGTGTGAACTGCATTTTTGTCCCTTGATTTGCTGCAGGCAGAGTCTGAATCCACAGTTTTACCATTTTTCCCGACCTCTGTAAGAAATTCTCATCTGCAACTTGGAACCAGCCTACCACTTTGATAGGAATGAACAACAGTATTGATAATTCTGAACAAGGTTACTAGTATATCTTAAAACTGCCTTTAAGTACTGCTATTATAGGGAAAGTTTAAGCTCCATTTTGTCACCCTGTTGTCATATTTGGCTTTTCTTTGCTTATCTGTGGTGAATGTGCTAAGTTGTACTGCTGATCCTTGGGTAATTTTTGTCCTGTTAGGTATCCCCATGAATAAATGTCCTTGCTTTGTTGCACTTGTTTTGGTGTGATTATTTAGTACCATTGTGTATCCTTTTGTTCTACTGTAAACTTCTGCAGAAGACTGAATCCTGTAATTAAATCAAAAAGTGCTTCAATGAAGTATTAGTTTAAGGGTGTGCACACTTATGCAACCAGCTTATTGTACATTATTTATTTTTTATATTTTTCCCCTAACAGTTTTGTTTGTTTTTCAATTGAATTGTACAGGTTATAAGTCACATTAAAGGTGGGAAAAGTTTTGAAATGATTTATTGTGGTCTCACTTTTTTATATCACAAAAACCTGGCATTTTAACAGGGGTGTGTAAACTTTTTAAATCCACTGTATGTAACATATTCCCAGTAAACAAGAAACTGACCCAATACAGTCCTTTGACTCACATATCGAACATGATCTACTCCTGGTCAACAGTGTCATCTGAATCATCAAAATTTTAATGAGATACAGAGATGGCAAAGTAATGATGTCTTTTGAAGTCTAATGTTGGCTAAAAACTCATCTCCAGTAGGTGGATGTATGCCATCAAAGAAACTCCAGAAGAAGGAAAATGCAAACTTGTCTTGTAGCTAGAGGGTTTGAAGAACTTTGCAGAAAAGACCTCCCAAAAGATTTACTAACATGAACATCAGACTTGTATATTTGTCTCTTTTTGGCCAGAATATGTCAAAATCAATGGAATGTTCATTCCATGGCCATTAAATCTGCATTTTTCCAAGATATGGAATTTACTCATGATGTTTGTGCCTATCTCCTTTCTGAGGCAAGATATGTGGGGCAGTTTGGGAATACTCAAGAAACATATTTATGGTTTGATAAACCCTTTGCTGTGTTGGTATAAGAAGGTAACAGAAATCATTATTGTATCAGGAGGGAGATGCTCACAGGTTGACACTGCTGTGTTCTGTTGGTTAGATGAAAACAGTAACAACTCTGAAATACATGCCTGCCATGTGAATGACTGTATTTGTATTGGGTTATCTACAAAGCTTTTGGATGACTTTGGTTTGGCTATGAAGTTTGAGTATTACCACTTCTGTTATGTGGATTTGGAGTTGGCAGTTACTCATGGAATAGTACATCAGGAAAACTGCTTACCTCATTCGTTTGTCATGGAAGCACCAAGGACTGTTCCATGGGACTGCCTTTTACCCCAATTGAGTTTTAATTTATTTAAATTTGTTAACATGGGTAGAAAACTGATTACAATGGATTATATTCAGGTTCACCCGGGAGGCAAAGTAAAAATAAGAAAAACTGATTTGTGAACAATTCCATGGTGAGAAAGGAACAATAAACAATATTTATTGTCAACAACAGGGTATACAGTAGGTGAGAAGAACAATGAATGTGTACTGATAATGACAGGATATACAGTAGGTGTTGCATACATTATGTACCAAGTATTTGCAATGTGGTAGATAATAAAGGCTGTTAGATAAAGGTGTTTTGTTGGATACCACTGCATAAAAAAGCGACAGGGAGGAACAGAGAGTAAGGATATGAAGTAAGAGTGAAGGAGCTAAGATCTTGGTGAATTTAACTCTCAGGTACAGTAACTGATATAGAAGAAGTGGATGAAAATAGTTCATGGAATTTAAGTGATGTAACCTGAAGGGAGACTACTGCTTTTGATCTTTTTAAAAAGATGTTCTTTTAGTTGGGTTCGGAACCTTGAATAAGAGACCAAGTCTTTGAGATGGGTGGGGAGGGACTGCCAGACTTTGGGGAGGGACTGCCAGACTTTGGGGAGAATAGAAAAGATGTGATTTGTGCATTGTAATTTAGTCTTGGAGAATACAAAAATGGACTTTATTGTGTTTGTCGTCTAGGATTATAGGAAGGGGAGTTTACAGTTAGTTTAGCAGCATGAAATAACTTCAGTAGCTATTTTGCTTTATTCTTGTCTAGTGAAAAGGGTGAAGTCCCAGCATATTTTGGTGGAAATGATTTGTAGGTATTTGTTTCAAAGACTGAGGTAGCAGATGTTAAGGGAAGGCCATAGAAGAGGCTGGACTCTGCCCTTCTGAGCTGGGAATTTTCTGGTTAAAGGTTTATAGTGCCTGAATATTTGAACTGTATCTTACTGAAATTGGTTCACCTTGTTTGCTCTATCATAGACTAGATCCAGGCCTACTGAATCTAGCTTTGTTTATATACTTGTTGTTTGTTTGCTTGTTATTTCCCTGGAAGCTACTGTGGATCACTAGTGATATCTGCATTGCTTACTGTACTTACTTCCTTGTTTCACTTGAAAGAAAGTTACTGTTTGTCGTTTTTGCATTTAGTTACTTGTATCACATTGCACTCAAGTTACCTGGCACTTGCTCACTAAAGCAATTATATAAGTCAGCACTAAAAATTAAAAGCACTACACCCTCACTCCCCACTGGCCCTTGTTTTCAATAAGGATTTCCCAATATTATTCTAGCATGTCCAAAGGTCAGTTGTCAATCTCCTCTCCGGTCCAGCTGGTGAATCTGGGAATCTTGAGGCAATGTTATAACTGCCTCATGTACACAGACAACCCTCTCCTCCTCCCACATAACACAAATACTGAGATGCAGCTATTTAGCCAAACTGGAGGCTGAGCTCTCTCAACTCAGGACTGGCAAGACCAGACAGGAGGAGAAGGCAACTACACACACCACAAAACCAGCCTCACATAATGCTACCACTCCACTGAATCAAACACATAAACACACAAAGACATACTGGAGGCTCTGAGTAAATTACCTAAACAGCAGAGGCCTCCAAAGCAGACACCCAAACAACTGCTACCTCAAGACACCCCAAAAGCAACACATAAACCACAAAAGCAGTGTGCAAAGCAGTCACAGCCCTTAAGGCCAAATACAACACCAAACATACTTGTCATAGGTGACTCCATAGTCAGACACACTGACGCCCCACTCACCAGGCTCAACAAGGAGAGGGTCACAGTAAGCTGCCTATCGGGCGCTAGAATCCGCCACATAACACAAGCACCCACAGCAAGTACAAATATGACACAGTCATTGTCCATGCTGGTGTGAACTGCATGAAAAGAGACATAGAGGAGCTCTCTGATTATGTAGCCCAGGCAGGTATGACCCTAACCCTGAGCAGTATCCTTCCTTCACCAAGAATGATGCCACAATATAGAGACAAGATGATCAGCTTTAACAATTGGCTTAATGTCTGGTGTCATTCAAAGGGGATCCAGTGTCTGTCTGCCTGGGATGACATGCTTGACAAGCCGGACGGCTTGCACCTGTCACCCTGGATTCCGGATATTGGCTAAGGCTCTTGCCACCCCATAGTGCCTTTTTAGGCAAGGCTCAAATTCTAAACCTACCACCCTAGAAAACAAAAATGGGAAGAAATTGAGGGTAATGCTGCTCAATGCCAGAAGTCTAAATCTCAAAATGCACGGAGGCCCTTCTCAGTATGGAGAACATCGATGTCTGTGCTGTAACTGAAACCTGGTTCAAGGCTCCTGAGAGCACCCCGCACTATTAGGTTTTACCTCATATCATGCCCGCCCCAAAACCCGGACCACTCCACAAAAGGAGGTGTATCCATATTCATAAAGGATACTCACACCTCCAGGTTGGTGGCAACGCATGAAGCTTCGAAACCATCCAGGTGCAACTAACAATAGGCAAAACTGCTCTACAAATTGTAGCATGCTACAGGCCACCCTCTCAAACTCAGGAACCCCACACAGCCTTCCTGAAGACACTGGAGGGTATAAATGTATCTCCAAACACCATCATATTGGGTGACTTAATATAGACTGGGAACATTACTCAAGCCCTAACTTTCTAGCCCAACGGTTCCTGGAGTTCATAAATGCCATGGAACAGCTAGTCACTGTTCCCACGAGAGGAGAAAATATACTAGATCTCATTGTCACAAACATGGGGACAAAATGCTCCACACCGAAGTATATCCCTCATTGGTGAGATCTGATCATAAACTAATCTCACTGGAAATCCACATCCCCCCCACCCCAAACAAAGACCATAGTGAAGAACTTCTAAAGCAAACTTCACACTACTCAAGACTGGTGTGGTATCGCCCCTGAGTCAGAGGAAACCACAACAAGCCCTTACAAATGCCTTCTATGAACACCTCCAGGACTGCATGGATCAGGCAATCCCAAATAAAACCAAGACTCTTTCCACAAAGGGCAAACGTCCAGTCTGGTGGACCCCAGCCATTAACAAACTTTACAATAAGAGGAGAAAGCTATTACATGATAGAACAAAATCCATAAAAGGGAAGTCACCCCTGATCATTATTAGTAAAAAATACGAGCACTCATAAAATCAACTAAGGCCAATTTTGAGAGAAAAATTGCCATGGATTCAAAGGACAATCATAAGGCCTTTTTCAGCTATGTTAGGAACCTGGGTGGAAACTCACAGATATGCTCAGAATTAGTCCAAAATGATACAAAAATCACTGAACCCACAGACATTGCCAACATACTGGCAGACAGGTTCGTGCAAACTTCCCCCTCTCCCCTAAAGGAGAGATAACTATCCCAGCCGAGTGTAGCCTCCGGACATCTCAAATGCGCAGGTGAAAGCTGCTCTCTAAAGCTAAAACACAGCATCAATGGGACCGGATGGTGTCGGCTGTGTCTAAATGAGGAATTAAACCACATAAGGCAGCTGTTTAATCTCAGCCTTACCACAGGATACGCGCCAAGGAGGGCGACGGCAACTGTGGTCCCACTGCTTAACAAGTCTAGTCTGCAAAAATATGGAGAGGATCATAATGGAGCTCATAATCAAAGATATAGGGGACTTGCAGACATTGGAGTTTGGCTTTGTCAAGGGAAGATCATGCCTTTTGAACTTGGTCGACTTCTTCAAATAGTCACCAAGGCCATTGATGAGGGAAAGGCAGTCCATACAGCCTACCTTGACCTTGCAAAAAGAAAGACACAATACCCCACTGGGTATTGTAGAAAACTTACCAGCTTAAATGTAAACCCATATGTCACAAGATGGGTTGCAAACTGGCTTAAGGACAGAACCCACAGGGTTAGAGTTGCTGGCGCTGTGTCAGACTCCAAGCCGGTCACAAGTGGTGTCCCACAGGGCTTCGTCCTTGGCCCCCTATTGTTTGGCATCTACTTCTCAGAAGTACAGGCCAACATGGCAGGACTTTGTTGACAAAGTTTGCAGATGACTGCAAACTGCATAGTGGAAAGTGCATCGGACACTGATATCCTTCAGAAGGGACTCACGGAAACAGATAGCTGGTGCCAGAGCCATGGCCTGAAGTTAAACGCCAAAAATGTACAGTCATACAAAACAAGGTAACCCCAAGCTACCATATAGGTGGCAATCCACTAAGCACAGAAGAGGTTATCAGGGACCTGGGGACCCAGGTTGACAGTGGCCTTTCTTTGACACTCACATTGCTAAAGTGGTTAGAAAGACCTTCTACATTGCCCACCTGATCATGAAGGGATTCACATCCAGATCTAGTGAGGTCATTGTTCCCTGTACTCTTCACTTATCAGACCAATGATCGAGTACAATGCCCCATTCGGGATGTATCTCACCCGACATCTGCAGCAATTGGAGAGACCCCAAAAGTTCCTCACCAAAAGGATAAAGGGACTCCAAAATCTGTCATATGCTGCCAGATTGAAGAAACTCCAGCTCTATTCAGTCATACCGCCTGCTCAGAGGTGACATGTGCCTGACATACAAGGCCATGTCCAACCCGAATTAATGGACATGCTCCACCTCAAAAATCCAAATCCACCAAAACCACTAGAGCAAGCGACTTAAACCTTAGCACGGATATAAATAGGACGTGCTGGAGGGATAGATTTATCACTCAGACTCCCTATGCTGTGGAATAAAATCCCGGTCCATGTGAGGCAGAGCACCTCGCTGACTCTGTTCAAGAGAAATCTAGACCTGTGGATGGGAGATCAATCATCTCTGGGTCACTGCTGGACAGAGGCACAACAAACTAATGGGCACAGTATTTTTCATATAAGGACAATAATTTGGGCTAGGCTTATAAATGCCTTAGGGCAGATAGCCTAGTATAAACCTATGAACCTATGAACCTATATGCATGCTGGGTGAATCATATTCCTTTACCTGTTAAAGGTCTTGTAGCAAAGGAAAGAAGAACATATGAGATTTTGCAAGCCAGGAAGAAAAGGGAATTGATTTTGTTCCTGTCTTTTTCAATGTTTGTATGGAAGTTCAGAGTTTATCATGCCATATGCCCAGATATTTGAAAGTGGAAGTTGATTCAACAGAAGTGTTGTTAAGCCTTGTAAAGTATTAAGGGCTTTACAGAGTTTTTGGTTTGTTCCAAATAGCATGGCTTTAGTATTGGTTGAATGCAGTAGCAGTCAGTCCAGGTAGAGAAAGAGTGAAGATCTGACTGAAGTTAGCTTTGTAGGGAGAGATGTACGGTGATAAGTTTTAGCAGTACCATGTCATTTATAATGTTAGTTATGATGCTGTAGGCCACTGGGGAGTTTCCTGATGAGAACTGAGAATAAAACGAGAACAGTAAAGAAGCCTTGTAGAACACCATCAAAGTGCTGGTTTTAAATTTGTAGAGTCCGATGGTGATATAATCTTGAAGTTATTCAGAAGCGTTTTGAAGAAGATTTAGGAGGATGAGATGTGTTCCACAAGATCAAAAGCCCTTGTTAGAGCTAAACGAAAGTGTCATCCATGCCAATTATAATTTCAGCAGTTAGTCAAGAATGTTATCATTCACTCTAATCTGTCCAAAAGTCAGTTGTTTTGAAGGAAGCAGCTTGTATTGTTTTAAACACACCTTTATTGAATAATCACTTGTGATGTATGCAAATTTACATTTATACAAAAGTAATCAAACTGTATTAACAAATTAACATTTACAAACATTATCACATATATTGCTGTATATCATATAAACTAAACAACACTGCATAAATTATTCAATTCTGCCCCTTTTTTCAAACAAGAAATAGCGTTATTAAATCATCCCTTACGACATAAGCAATCCTAAATTTATATAAATGAAAACAAACCACACTGACACAATCCTAGTTGCAAGCATTTTACATCACAGACTGTGCTGACACACTCCCAGTTACAAAGATTATACATCACTTATAATCTACCCAGTCATTTTCAGTCAAACATTACATAACTAAAGTCTTATCTTCTTTTAAACCTCATTCCTCCTCTGTATGTATTGTTCCCACAATTCCCATTTTTCCTGTGTAGTTTACTCCTACTCTTTTCTAAATATCTCAATTCCAGTTGTTTTATTTATGTTAGTATATTCACTACTTCTAATATAGTTGGTTTAGATTTTGATTTCCATTTTCTAGTAATCAGTTGTTTTTGGCAGCCAATGTAATTAGACACAGCAAGGCCTTACCATGTCTAGGTAATTCTGATTCTGTATCACAGCTCAAAAAAGTCATCTCCCTCATCACACCAGTCTGTCCACCCAGCATCTCTGACAGTGCATCCTGCAAGGGAATCCTTAAAGTCTGCCAATCCACCGCACTCCAAGAAAATATGTTCCCAAGTACCCTTTTCTTCCCCATCACACCTCCAACATTTACTGTCAAACTGAGGAAAAATTATCTACAGTCTTCTTGGGGTATAAAAATATCTATGTAAATATTTCCAAGCAAAAATCCTAAATCTTCTAGATTTTATTGCATATTTGGGAAACATTCATATATCCTCCCATTGTTTCTTTGTGGCTTGCTTATCCAGTCTCTCTTCCCAATTCTTTCGAACCTTCTCTGATTGATTCTTATAGTTATCATGCAATATTTTATATGCTGTACTGATTATTCCTTTTTTAATGGCAGCTTCTGTTCTACATTCCACTAAAAACTCTACCAGTGTATTTCTTTCTCTTTGCCAATACTCTGATATCAATCCTTCATAGGGAAGGCAATCTCTAACCTGCAGTCCAAATAAATTCTTGGCCTCTTCCCATTCTGTTACCTTTCCCTCCCTAGATATTTGCTCCCAAACCTTGGTTCCTTTGCCAGTTTTCTCCAATAAATTCCAGCCTCCTCTTGCCTATTGTCTATATCCCTAAATGCAGTCATCTCTATTGGCAGAATCTCCTTTCTCCATTCAAATGTTGGCTTAGTTCTTAGAATACTCTGCTACTTTATGGATATAATATTCTATATGGTTATTGTTATTCTCCTTTAAGGCCTGCATCCAAAATCACAGCCTCTTTGTTTCTTGAGCTTCTCCCCTGTTTTAACATCATCCTTTTCCACTTTGAATTATAGATGTTAAGTTGTCTATCTCGCCTTCGTTCTTGCTGGTTGGGATCGGAGCCGATCCTCGGCTCTGACTCGGCCATCTTCTATAGCTCGAGAACTATTTACTGGCGCGAGGCTACCCCTTATCCCATGATGCCTAGCGATAGCTACCCAGATCTCGTTTGCCGCTTCAGCTGCGAGGTGTCGTTTTTCTGGCTAAGGCTCGTATAACTTTTTTATAGAACTTTCTTACCATTAGAAATGGTCCTTTTTCTGGTTTATTGTTAATTTTTAGTCTTGTTTTTCTGTTAGCTAGTGTTTTATTGTAGCTTTTCTCCCCTTCCTTGTAGAACTCGTTTAACTTAGAGAGTTCTCCCCCTCCCCCCCTTAGCCTCTTCTTGTCAGGTTAGCCATTTAGGTTGGAGGCTTTCCTTCTACCTTTCTTTCTTAGGCTAGCCGTTTAAGTTAGAGGCTTTCCTATTACAAAAAAAAAAAAAAAAACCCTTAGTGTTAGTCTGCTAGTATAGTGTGTTTTTTGTGTAGATTGTATTTGCTAGATAGTTTTTGTTGTTGTATTTCTAGTGTTCTTTTTGTCAGGATTTCAAAAGAATCCAAAGTTTCTGGATTCAAGAAGTGTGACTCATGCTGTCAGAAAATGTCTCTGACAGATGGGCACACTTCTTGCATCCATTGTTTAGGCGGCATGCATCTGCAGGACTCTTGTTCTATCTGCCATGTATTTAGCCCAAGAGTTCTGCAGGAGCGTAAAGATAAGCTTATTCTTAGGGGTCTTTTAAAGCCCAAGGATTCACCGGCCAAGACTCAGCCTGTGAAATCCCCCAAATCTTCCAAGCCGTCGGCTCCAAGTTCGTAGCTGTCCTTGGTTCAGATTCCACCTTCTACTTCGGTTCCGGCTGGTACCAATAAGGCTATCTCCCTGACGGCTCCATCAGGATCTTCTGAGCCGTTGTGGAGCCACAAGAGGCAGAGGTCCCCTTCCTTGGAATCAATTAATTCAGCTCTTCGGTCTCCCCTGCTTCAGAGCGAGCGCAGTCACAGATCTTCTCACTCCTCTCGGTCCTCCAGGCTGTCGGATCACGATGTGGAGAGAGTGGTCAGTAGGTTGCTGAAATCGCAGGCACTTGCCAAGATGTTGTCCAGCCCTCCTCAACAGGTGTCGGCTCTGTCCATTTCTATCGATGTTCCTCCTCCGACTCCATTGAGTTCGGAGCCGGAGTTCGTTGGGGTTCGAGTTGTGGAAACGTCGGCTCCGATAACTCTATCTCCTTCGGTTCCATCGTCGGCTCTGATCCCTTCGATGGTGCCATCCGCCGAGGGATCTGGGTGCTGGGGCTCCCTCATTGGCTTCTAGGGGGCGAGTGGCATTGGACCCTTGTCCGACCCTGTTCTCCCTCTCGGAGCTTCGGCACAGGTGAGCTCGGCTCCTACATCGGCCTCTGAGCAGTCTCCCTCAGTGCGGAGAAAGATTCCAATTTCTTCGGAACCGGAGCTTTCTCTGCATCATGGCAGGGATGCCTTCGATGTCATGAGGAGCCGTGCTGGCCACTGAGTAGGCTGCACTATCGGCCCCACCAGCTCCATCCCCTGTAGTGCCTGTGCCAACTTCTGCTCCTCCTCCAGACCCCAAGTGTAGGGAACTGACGCTCCAGGACACCCCATTGGGTGTTTCCTCTTCTTCCGAGGCCTCCCCTGATCATTCAGAGGAGCCCCCTCGTAAGAAGAAGTGCAAGAGGAAGCACATTGACTCTCCTGAGTCTGTCACTTCTGATACAGACTTAGATGATTCGGAAGGGTCCCCGAGATCCCCCTCTGAAGATGTTTCCTTATCGGACATACTAGAAATGCTTAAGCAGAGGGGGAACTGGAATCCCCTAGCCCCTACCGAGGATTAGTCTGTATTTCTGGATGTGTTCAGTTCCCGACCTTCCACCTTTCGATCCACTTATGGCAGTGGTGGCTCAAAAGGCTTGGTCAGCTCCAGATACAGTGGAACCAACTCCGAGGAGATCTGGCAAGCTCATCTCAGCACCCCATGATAAGCAGTTCCTTACCAAAGGTGTCCCTGTTGATGCCATGGTTGTAGCAGCAGCCACCAAAAAAAGAGTTAGTGGAGACCTCTTCGTCTGTCCATCCTCCTAACAAGGAGTCTAGGACTATGGACAGATACAGGAAGCGAATGTTTGCTTCAGCAACCTTCTCTATGAGGTCACTGAACTACTTATGCCATTTTACCTGGCTTCAGAGGGATGTCCTTAAAGAGCTAGGAGATAGCCTTCAAGATCCATCAGCTGAGGGGGCTCAAACTAAAGTAGCTTCCCAGCTGGCGACTCTTAATTCTATAGTCAACTCCTCCATGAGGCTCATTTCTTTTGCAGCCGATGGTGCGAGTAGAGCCGCAGGTACGGGTGTAGCCCTTAGGAGGCATGCATGGATGTGGCTGTGCAATTTTGCGGAACCCTTTCGAGCGTCGTTCACCAACACCCCCTTTGATGGTTCCTTTCTTTTTGGACCACAGGTGAAAGACACTTTGACTAGGTGCGAGCAAGAAGACAAGGCTCTCTCTGCCATGGGAGTCCGGTTTTCCACTCCTCCTAGACCATATCCCAAAGGTCAGAAGAGTGGAAAACTGTGGTTCCGAAAATCCCAAGGAGCCTTGCCTGACACACGTAGTGATTTTTCCTCCAGGGGCAGAGGGGGAAACAATAACAACAGACGCCGCCCTTGTTGCAGAGGGGGTTCGCAGAACCAGGGCAACAGAGAATCCTTCTCTGATAAGCCTTTTCAGCATCCCTGAGGGGTTGCCCGGCTGCTCACCTCTGGAGGCAGTCAGGGGAAGACTTTCACTGTACCCAGAAGTCTGGCAAAATTTAACGCAAGACAAATGGGTACGGTCCATTATATCCGGAGGTTACAAAATTCCCTTCTGTCAACCCGCCTTGCAGTCAAGGAAATCCCTTCCAGATGTTCCACCCAATCTGAAGGACCAAGCAGTCATAGAAGTTTCAAAACTGCTAGAAAAAAGAGTCATCCAGGAAGTCCCGGCAGACCAGCACGGATCCGGAACTTACTCAAGATTCTTTTTGGTACCAAAAAAGACAGGGTACTGGAGACCAATTCTGGATCTCAGCAGGTTAAACAGGTCTGTACAAAGAACAAAGTTTCAGATGGTCACGCTACACTCCATTCTACCCTTTCTGGGTCATGACAATTGGATGTGCTCGATAGATCTTCAGGACGCGTACTACCATATCAAGATGGACAGGCGCTCCAAGAGATTTCTTCGCTTCTGGCTGGGAGCCAGTCATTACCAGTTCAGAGCTCTGCCCTTTGGTCTCACCACAGCCCCCAGGGTGTTCACCAAATGTATGGCAGTGGTCGCGGCTCATCTGAGACGTCAAGGATTCCAGGTGTTTCCATACCTAGACGACTGGCTCCTCACTGCTACTACCAGGCATCCGCTTCTACAGGCCAGGGACTACACAATCGCAATATGCTCCCAGCTAGGCATTACAATAAATTTCGAAAAATCTGCCTTGTTACCCTGTCAATCTGTCACCTACATAGGAGCAGACTTAAACACAAGGAACATGCTCGCAAGACTACCACTAGACAGGGTGTCTGCAATTTGTCAGCAAGTACAAATTCTTATGCAGAGCAAAAAAATCCAAGTCAAGTTTGTCCTTCAGACTCTGGGTTCCATGGCAGCAGCCATTCTTTTAATCCCACTGGCCCGCTTTCACATGAGGATCCTTCAGTGGCTTCTGTTCACACAGTGGTCTTTCCAACAGCTGCCCATGTCTCACATGACTATGATTACAGAAGCACGCAAAAGGCACCTTTCCTGGTGGATGGTCTCCCCACTAGTGACTCAGGGTAGACCCTTCATTCAGCCCCCTCCGGTAGCCACAGTGACTACAGATGCCTCCCTGATAGGGTGGGGGGGGGGCATTATCAGGGCAGGACAGTCCAAGGCACTTGGCAGCCTCACGAGTACCATCTGCACATAAACGTCCTAGAAATTAGAGCTGTGCTCCTAGTGTTGCAAGCCCTTCAGGACTCTCTTCCTTCTGGGACCATTGCAATTCAAACAGACAACATGTCAGTGGTGTGGTACATCAGCGAGCAGGATGGAACCAGGTCCTACCTCCTGTGTCGAGAAGCACTCAGACTGTGGCAGTGGGCGATCTCCTCTCAACGTTTTCTGATTGCGATGCACATCCCTGGGAGGTCCAACGTCATAGCGGACAGGCTCAGCAGAGCTATCCTCATGCCTCATGAGTGGTCTCTGAATCAGGAAGTTGCGGATCTTATTTTCCGCAAATGGGGACAGCCTTGCTGTGATCTTTTTGCCACCCCCTTCAGCAGCAAATGCAGCAACTACTTCTCCCTTCTTCCGCTTCCAGGTCACTCACCCAGAGACACTCTAGTCCACGATTGGCCTCAGGGAGTTCTTTGTGCCTTTCCTCCATTTCCCCTGATTCCAAAAGTCATACAGAAAGCAATATCGTTGGGTTGCAAAATGATCCTCATTGCCCCCTACTAGCCTCGACAGATATGGTTCCCGTTCCTGCACCATTACCTTCTCGATCAGCCCTGGACTCTGGATCCGATTCCAGACCTACTGATTCATCAATCAGGCGGGTTGCATCAGTCTCTCCAAATACTCCAGCTCACAGCTTGGTTGCTCCACTTCCAACCTTAGCCAGGCTTCCCAGCATTTCCCCGGCTGTACGTGAGATTATTGTCTCCAATCACAAGTCCACAACCAGAAAAACTTATGCTAGTAAATGGAAACGTTTTTCTTGTTGGGCAGAGGCTAGGAACGTAGATCCCTTTTCAGCCCCAGTCCACGAAATTCTGGAGTTCCTAGCAGAACTTTTTCATTCCGGGTCCACTTCTGCTGCAATCCGGGTTCAATTAGCGGCCATTTCTAACTTTCATGTTGGTTTGTCAAATTCAAACATTATGTCTCATAAGCTCTGTAAAGCTTTTTTGAGAGGGACTACTCTCCTTAGTCCTCCAGTGAGAGATCCCTCTCCTCCTTGGGACCTTAATTTGGTACTGACTTCCTTAACTCTGCCCCCCTTTGAACCAGCAGCGTCCTGCTCCATTAAGTTTCTATCTTGGAAGACGCTCTTTCTGGTAGCTATTACTTCAGCCAAACGCGTCTCTGAACTTCAGGCACTATGTGTTTGTCCTCCATACTTGGTTTTTCATAAGGACAGGGTTGCTCTGAGGACTAATCCTTCGTTTCTTCCAAAAGTTTGCTCAGAAAATAATTTAAACCAATCTATAGACCTTCCTGTGTTTTTCCCTAACCACACCAACAAGGCAGAGTACAAATTACACCAATTGGACGTTCATAGACAATTGCATTTTTATCTGCACAGGACTAAGGAAACAAGGACGTCTGACCAACTATTCCTTTCCTATGCTCTAGGCAAACAAGGTCTCCCAGTTTCCAAGGTGACCTTATCCAGGTGGTTGTCTCACACTATTACCTTCATCTATCAATTAAGGAACAAAGAGTTACCTATTAAACCGAAAGGTCATTCTACTAGGGCTTTGGCCACCTCTGTAGCCTTCCAATCCAGGTTGCCCATGGATTCTATCTGTGCAGCTGCTACATGGGTAAATCCTCATACCTTTATTTCTCATTACAAGCTAGATATGGTCTCCAGGAGCAGAGCTGACTTTGGTTCCACTGTTCTGAAGAGTCCGTTCCAATGAGCCACCCAGGATTGTAGGTGCTAGGGACGCTGTCCCAACCAGCAAGAACGAAGGCGAGATAGACAACTTAACATAAAGAAGTTATGTACCTACCATAACGTTCCATGTTAGTTGTCTTCATCTCGCCTTCTTTCTGGCGTCCCACCCTCTGTCCCCCTGTCCTATTGGACCTAGAGGAGTTCTGGATTCACTGGCTGAGTGTTCTCTGGTTTGTTTCCTCTACTGACTTAGAGAGTATGACAGGTATTCTCAACCTATTTGTTTGGACAGGTTTATTCTCTGGCTTTGTCTAGGGTTAGCTATTTCAAACAAGATCTGGGTAGCTATCGCTAGGCATCATGGGATAAGGGGTAGCCTCGTGCCAGTAAACAGCTCTCAAGCTATAGAAGATGGCCGAGTCGGATCAGCTCTGATCCCAACCAGTAAGAAAGAAGGCGAGATGAAGGCAACTAACATGGAACGTTATGGTAGGTACATAACTTCTTTTTTTCTGCTTGTGCTATATATAGGAGCCTTAACTGTGTAGCTCTGAAGTACTCCTTTAAATTGGGTAATCCCAATCCACCCTGTTCTACTGGAAGAATCATCTTATTCCACTTGACTCTTGCAGTCTTCCCCTCCCAAATAAAATCCTTCAGCTCTTTATTAATTGCTGTCCACTGCTTCTTCTCTGGTTGATAAATATATGCCTGATCTATGTGCAAGACTAAAAGGACTAAAAACATTTTGACTTGTATCGTACTATCCATATCCATATAACAAAGCTTCCATTTTCTCAGTTTTTGTATTATGTTTTGTTTAGTCTCTTCCCACATATCCCTAGCTGCCACACCAGAATAATTTTTAATCCATACTCCTAAATACCTCATTTTATCATGTCTCCATAAATATGGATATTGCTGAACCAATTTGTGTGTACATAATTTACTGCTATTGCCTTTGTTTTATCTTCATTAATTTGATATGCCGAATAGATATGAAACTGTCTCAAAACGTTCCACAACACTGTAATGTCTCTTTGTGGTTTTGTCAGGTATAAAATATCTACAAATAGAGCCAGCTTTTCTTGACTACCATGACAATTATATCCTTGAATTTCTGAGTCCCTTATTTTCCTTGCCAGTGGTTCTAAATATAATGCAGGTAACAAAGGGGAAAGAGGGCCCCCTGCCCCATTCCTCTGCTCAAAAGGACCCCATCCACTTTAATTTTCACCTCCATTCCCTCATATATCCTCCTAATCAACCTTCTAATGTTTTCAGGAAATACAAATGCTTCCATTGCCCTGCTCATAAAGTCCCAGCTTACTCAATCAAATGCTTTCTCTGCATCAAGACCCACCAACAACAACGGTATCTTCATACATTCTGCTTCCCTCTGGATCATCAGTGTTCTGTTAATGTTGTCAAATGTTTCCCTCCCCTCCACAAAACCACATTGAGCCATATCTATCAATTTTGGCATTTCTTTGTCATTCTTTTAGCCATTATAGATACATGCACTTTATAATCATGGTTTAGTATTGAAATGCGCGTGTATGAACCTGGGTCTGATGGATCTTTACCCTCTTTAGGTATTACTGGTACCACTGCTTTCTTCCAGGATGTTGGTACTACTCCTCCTCTTAAATTATTGTTAAATAAAACCTTCTAGAGCTTTATCAGTTTTTTCCCCCTCTTAGCTTCCAAACTTCCACAGGAATACCATCTATTCCTAGGAACTTTCCTGTAGATTGGTTATACATCACAATTTTTATCTCATCTCCTATCTTAACCATTAGTAACTGAGCCTAATCTACCTCTAACCTTGGCATATTTAATTCTTCCAGAAATATTTCCATTTGCATCTTTTCTTTATTTCTATATTTCTTTGCTTTATACAGACTTTCATAGAATTTCTGAAATATTTCTAATACCTCTACAGGATCTGTTGTTACCTTCTTTGTTATAGGCTCCCTAAGCTTGCTAATAACCCTTTCTACTTTCTGTTGCCTGAGTCTTGCTAAAAGTTTTTGTGTACTACTACTACAGTTGCTTAACAGCAATCTTTCTAAACTTGTGCATATTATCGAGGTAATCCGTTATTTTCTGCGTAGCATTCTGTAGTTGATCCTCTCCTTGTTCTATGAGATTCCCCCTGTTCTGCAATACTTTAGCATTTAAATAATTAAAAAAGAACAAGGCAGCCAAACACGGCTAAAAGACATAAATTTAAAATACAAGTGGTAAGCGCTTTCATGCAGATACACTGCACTTCATCAGACCAATAGAATAAAAACCAAACACCACATATTTAAATAACAGAATCAATTAAAAAAGCAATTAAAGAACATAATTAGTGCTTCAGAGGGTGTGCATTTAAAACATCCTTTAAAGATACACATCCATTCAGCCCTGGTGCTCTATGTGCAGTGAGCATAATAATCCATTTGGACTCTGCCAATTCAAATTTATTCCTCATATCTCCACCCCTGCCTCTCAAAACCTATCAGTTGGAAAACCATGCCAAATATCTCCATAAATTTCTTCAAAAATCTAACCTCCTTTGTTATACTTCCCCTTCTGGGTACCCCAGACATATCTTCACTGTTGCAAATCACATTCCAGTCCCCACCTATAAGTAATATTCCTTGCTGAAAACTGATTATTTCTCCCACCATTTTCTTAAGCTCCATTATAGCAGTTTTAGGTGGAATATAAACACATGCCAGTGTAATCATCTTCCCTTGCCAGTAGCCCCTCAGGACTACAAATCTGTCATTTGTTATCTTTTTTATCCTCTTCTATCACTATTGGAGCTCCTCTTGCAATTAATATAAGTACTCATTTTCCTTTGTCCCAGGTATTCCGCTGAATAACCATCCTGAAAACCTTTCTTTATCAAATTTATATGTTCATTTCTTTCTAAGTGTGTCTCTTGTAACATAGCTTTTTGTATTATACATTTTTAATGTAGTTCACTTCTCTTTCTTTTTTGTATTTATCTGTGAGACCTTTGATATTTAAAGACATTACAGAAAGGATCATTGCATTAAAAAGTTATTTCCACATTTTATAGGTTCATAGGTAGGTACTAGGCTATCTGCCCGAGGGCATTTATAAGCCTAGCCAGAGTGTGTCAACTTTCGCCGCCCTATTGATAATTAACTGAGCCTCTGTCAAGAAGAGCTAATCAAGTGATCCCAGGGGTGTATTTTCTGTTACCCATCCACTCATCAAGGCTTCTCTTGAAGAGTGTTAGTGAGGGCCTCTGCCTAATGTAGTTAGGAATTTTGTTCCAAAGCGTGGGGAGTTTCTGTGACAGGAATCTATCTCTCCAGCATGTTCTATTTATTGTTGTGGTGAGGTTTAGCTCACTAGAATGAGTGGTTCACAGTGACTTGGATTTCTTTAGGTGGAGCATGTCCATCAGTTCTGAGTTGGACATGGCTTTGTAAGTCAGGCAGAGATCACCTCTGAGTAAGCGATATGCCACTGAGTTCAGCTGGAGTTTTTCCAGTCGAGCTGCATAGGACATATGTTTGAGACAAGTAATCCTCTTGGTGAGGTACTTTTGTGGTCTTTCCAGCTGTTGGAAGTGTCTTGTGAGGTACATCCCAAATGGGGCATTGTACTGTATGATGGGTCTGATGAGTTACGAGTAGAGGGGCACTATAACCTCTTTATTTCTAGATGCGAACCCTTTAGTAATTAGATGGGCTACATAGAAGGATTTCCTAACTACTTTGGCAATATGATTGTCAAAGGAGAGATTACTATCTACCTGGGTCCCCAGGTCTCTTATTACCTCTTCTGTATTAAGGGGGCTGCCACCTATGTGGTAATTCGTGGGTATTTTGTTTTTCCCAAATGGGATGACTATGCATTTTTTAGCATTTAGCACAAGACCATGACTTTGACATGAAGTGTCCATCTCAGTAAGGCCCTTTTGGAGAATGTCCGTGTCAGCCGGAGAGTCAATTATGGCACCCAGTTTGCAGTCATCGGCGAACTTGGTTAGCCATAGTCCTCCTGTGTTTGCCTGTACTTCTGAGAAGTATATGCCAAACAGTAGGGGTCCCAGGACCGAGCCTTGTGGGACACCACTTGTGACTGGTTTAGAGTCGGACCTGGAGTCCGCTATTCTTACCGTGTGAGTTCTGTCTGTAAGCCAGTTGGCAACCCATCTCATGACATAGGGGTTTATGTTCAGGCTGGTGAGTTTTTCTATAATTCCTGAGTGGGGAATGGTGTCACAAGCCTTGGCGAGGTCAAGGTAGGCTGTGTAAACCACCTTCCCCTCATCTGTGGCCTTGGTGACTGTCTCGAAGAAGTCAACCAGGTTTAGTAGGCATGATCTGCCCTTAACAAAGCCGAACTGGGTTGGGTCAAGTGTTTGGAGGTTCCCAATGTCTTTGTTAATGAGTTCCATGATGATGCGCTCCATAGCCTTGCAGACCAGGCTAGTCAGGCTTATGGGGCGATAGTTACCAGGGTCAGTTGTGGCCCCTCCTTTGTGGAGTGGAATAACCTTTGTGGAGCGGAATAACTGTTGTTGTGCGCCATTCTATGGGCACGTAGCCTGTGGAGAGGCTGAGGGTGAACAGTGTGTTTAGGTGGGGGTGGGGGGTGGGGGGGGGGTAGTTTGTTTTGTAGTTCATGCAAGACGCAGCTTGGGACACCGTCTGGCCCCATTGACTCTGTGCTTTTGGCTTCTGAAAGGGATGTTTTCACCTGTGCGTCTGTGATTTCCGGGACACTACACTTTTCCGGCACTGTTGTGGGCCCTTTTGGGGGTGAGAGGGGGGTGAAGTTTGCACTGAATCTATCTGCCAGGATGTTGGCAATGTCAGTAGGTTCAGTATATCTTCTGCTATTTTGCACTAGCTCAGAGCATATCTGCAAGTTGCCACTTAGATTCTTGACAAAGAAGACTTTGAGGTTATCTTTCGAATCCTTTCTTTCGAAGTTAGCCTTGGATGATTTTGTGAGGGACCTTAGTTTCTTACTGATACTGACCAGGGATGTCTTTCCTTCTTGGGATTTGCTTTTTTTCTGAACTAGTTTCCTCCTCCTATTGTATAGCCTGTTTATGGCAGGGGTCCACCAGACTGGTTTCCTTCTCTTAGGGGAGTGAGTCTTGGTCTTGCTAGGGATGGCACGATCCATGCATCCTTGTAGGTGCTCATAGAGTGCATTTGTAAAGGTTCCTGCATCTTGGACACTGTTATCCTTTAGCGTGGGGGCTGTGAAACTTGTTACCTCTGTCTTAAGTAAGGTGAAGTTTGCTATAAAAGTTTTTCACTGTGGTTTCCTTGGTTGGGGGTGGTGGTGTGGTGTGGACATCCAGAGTGATTAGTTTATGGTCTGATCTAACCAGTGATGGGTTGACCTCTGGTGCGGAACACCTGTCGCCCATGTTGGTGATGACCAGGTCCAATATGTTTTCACCTCTGGTAGGGGAGTTTACCAGCTGATCCAGGGCATTTGAGTTGATAAATTCCTGGAAGTGCTGGACCTGGGAGTTTGTACTTGAGTAGTTTTCTCAGTTAACGATAGGGTAATTGAAATCACCCAATATCAGGGTATTCAGTAGGACCTTCATGTTTTCCAGTGTCTCCAGAAAGGCGGAGTGGTGGTCCTGGGTCATGGAGGGTGATCTGTAACAGACCACAATTTGCATTGCAGATTTGCCCAATGTTAGTTGCACATGGATGATCTCAGAGCTGTCATGCAGCTCCACTAACCTGGAGGTGTAGGTATCCTTGATAAATATGGATACACCTCCTCCTTTTGTGTTTCGGTCCATGTTCTGTGGCCGAAATGTGTGGTATGAGTTGTAGCCCGGTAGTGCTGGTGTGCTCTGTGGAGCCTTGAACCAGGTTTCAGTTACTGCACAGATGTCAACATTCTCCATACTGAGGAGTGCTTTGAGCGTGTGCATTTTGAGATTTAAGCTCCTGGTGTTGAGTAGCATAACCCTCATTTTTTTATTTGTGCTGTTTATGGAGGTGGTTTGACTTTTGAGCCTTTCCCAAAAAAGGCATTGTGGGGGCAGCAAGAGCCTTGGCCAGTATTCAGAAGCATAGGGGTGACAGGTGCAAGCCGTCTCTTGCAAAGCAATGAGGTCTGTCAAGCATGTCGTCCCAGGCTGACAGACACTAGATTCCCTTTGAATGACACCAGAAGCTTAGCCAGTTGTTGAAATTGATAATTTTTTCTTTATACTGTAGTATCATTCTTGGTGAGGGCAGGATGCTACTCAGGGTCAGGGTCATACCGCCTGGGCTACATGATCAGAGAGCTCTTCCATGTCTCTTTTCATGTAGTCCAGGGAGGTACATCTCAGGTCATTCACACCAACATGAACAATGACATAGTCATATTTGTACTTGTTCTGGAGTGACCTGAGTGCTTGTGTTATGTGGCGGATTCTGGCTCCTGACAGCTAACAGTAACCTTCTCCTTGTCCAGCCTAGTGAGTGGGACGTCAGTGTGCCTGACTATACAGTCACCTAGTACTAGTGTGTTAAGTATGTTATTTCGCCTTAAGGGCTGTTATTGTGTGGCACATTGATTTTGTATTATATGTGTTGTCTGGTTTGTGACGGGAGATGCAGGTTTTTTGGGTGTCTGCTTTGGAGGTCTCTGATGCTTTTGCAGGTTTTTATTTAGGGCCTCCGAGTATGATTTTGTGTGTTTATGTGTATTTTTTGCAAGTGCTGATTTTAGTATGTCTGTGTGAGGCTGGAGGTGTGGTGCAAGTGTTAACCTTCTCCTCATGACTGCCTGTTCCAGTCTTGGGTGGAGAGAGCTTAGCCTCCAATTTAGCTATATAATTGCATCTCTCGCATATGTTAATGTTTTGTGGTAGGAGGAGAGGGTTGTCTGTGTACATGAGGCAGTTGTAAGATTGCCTTAGGATACCCAGGTTCACCAGCTGGACTGGAGAGTATACATGAAATTGCCCTTTGGTCATGCCTGAATAGTAGGGTGAGCTGCTTAGTCGCTTGGTTGGTGAGGGGTGAATAATGAGCCTTGCCCTGCTGGGCAATCAAGTGTCGGGGTATATTAGTGCTTGCTATTAGGTCTGAGCAAGTGCTGGACTGTAGGATGCTTTTTAAGTGCTTAGGTTGAGAGTTAGACTACTTTCAAGGGAAAAACTGAAGAGGAGACTTGATGGAGCCGGGAATAATTTAGCCCTAGCTAACCGGCACTGCCCGGATGTGCAAAACCATGCAAACGCATTTTTTACAGCAAGGAAATGAAAAGAGATATAAATTAGCCCATGTATATTATGTATAACACCTTTTTTGTTAAATGTCTAATTCCAACTTGTGTGTTACATGCATACACTGTTTGACTGGTTGAACTTTTATACAGTTGTTTCTTGTCATATCCATTTGAGCCTATGTCCCATGTTAAAAAAACTTTGTTTTATTGAAAGTCCTAAAACAAACAAAAAAAAAACACCAAACCCACCCCCAGTACCCCACTAAGACCTATTAACTTAATACTAACACACAAAAACTATGTACATCTTCAAACATTGAAGTTTTGTCCTCCTAACAGGAATAAAAGTCCCAAAGTAGCAGCTGGACTTACAGACTTGAGTTAACCTAAAAGAAAGGTAAAACATGCTAAGATGCATGGGTGAAGCCTGTGCTTCTACTAAGTGTTAATTGTTTTTGTCTTTTCTTTATAGCTGTCCCAGCTGGAAAAATCCCTGAATGCTTTCAGGGAACTTTATGTCCTAGCCAGTTTCTCTTCTCAGTTTTTTTCAGCCAATTACTCTCCACCAGTCTGTAGCCAGTTTCTCTTTATCACATTGTTTCCATTGAAACATGAAGACCAGCTGCAAAATTGCTACTGAGCATACATGCATTTGCTAGAAAAAAAAAGCCTTATAATATTCAGGATTCTTTTTCATTTGCTTGCTTACTCTTAAAACTTAAATCTATCTAAGGTCCTTAATCCAATAATTTCCCCATTTAAAAAAAAACAGCACCTGTTTACAGTCCCCATTACACTTAAAAATAGTGTTAGTGACATAAAATTTATTTACTCACAGTTAACTTTCTCCCTCCCCTTTCCATCCCCAAAGCATTTTTGAACATTAATGACGTGAAGTAGGACATTTGCTTTAGAATTCCCCACAAGTCCAACATATTTTGAAAAAGTCCAATATTTCCAGATTTTTATTGTTCTGTCATATTTCACACATTATATTATTGCATTGTAATCCCACATTAAGTTACTGGTTTTATTACTGTTCATCTCCATCTCCGCTTCATTTCCAACGTACTGTCAATTTTTCTGTTTAACTCTTGTGCTGTCTTCATTCACGCCAACATTTTCTTGTGAAAGACTGTAAAAAAGTTTCACAGGCACATTCTCTCTGTGTTCTTTATTAGCAGAAGAACAAGAAGCAGAATCTCTTTCTGTTTCACAGCTCAGTTTTTGTTGGACACACTTTTGAGTTTCCTCCTTAGCATGTACTTCATCAAAACATGATTTTCTTCCTCCAGGGAAGACTACTTTGAAGACAGCTGGGTACAGCAGCTTGAATCTCACACCTGCGTCTCGACACTTCCTGAATAGTGGAATGAATTTGCGACTCTTCTGCTTGGTGTACAATAAGTAATCATTCTCCACAAACACTCTGCTCTCTCCCACTTTTATTGCTTGTCCTTCTGCCACAGTTTTGTCAACTTCAACTCCTGCTGGTAGGATTGCATCTTTACTATTAAAGGTCTAGGTTTCTTTCTTGTAGTCAGGTTTGGAGCATATACACTATGTGCCCTTTCAACTAATAACTCCTTCTGTGGAATACCAGTCCAGTTGCTTATTTGTGCTTTCATAAAATTAATGCAGTCTTTTCCTTCCAACTTTTGTGGTATAGCTGACAGTCTCAGGTTTTCTGTATGTGCTTTGTCCTCTAATTCTGTTATTTTTTTTATAGCTTCTGTTCCTGAGCAGTCTCATATTCAGCCAGCCTTTTCTTCACTTCGCCCCCTGGTTTTTGCAGCTTTGTCACCTCATCTGAATATTTGTTTAAAGCTTCTTCCATTTTTTCCAGCCTTTTGTTGTTTGTGATGATATACTCCATCACTGTTTCGTTTATTTTAACCAGGTCTGTGTGCAGTTGTCTTGTATCTTCTTGTAGGTTACTGGAATTCATGTCTGGAGGTTGCATTGCCTTTTGCTGAACAACTGGAGAACTTTCCCCAGTCATTGATTCTTCCTCACTTTTTGTAGCTGATTTTTTTTCCAGGTCCTCTGTATTTCTTTGTTCCTGGCATCCAGGCAGTGAACTTACTAGCCAGTTACTAAAATTTACCCATAAATGCAAGTCTACTGGCCTTTTCCGCTGACTTTGTTTTCACACTGAGAGAGCTAAAACTCAGCTGATGTTCATCGTGCATACAGCTGCAGTCATTACAGATGGGGTTATCCTGCCGTCAGGCGGATCTTCGGTTGGCCGAATTCCAAAGTCTAGGTCCGGCGTCGGTTGTCGTCGCTTCTTCCCTGATGTCAGTGCGGCAGGGGTATAAAAGAGGCAGCCAACGCCATCTTCTCCAGTCTTTCTTGCCGCGCGGTGCCCGAAGCAGAAGCAGCTCGCAAGTGCCGGTCGGCCAGCTCCTGAGATTTACGAAAATATTTCAGCCGAAGTCTTCTTGAAAGCTAAGTACCCCACTGGGGAAACTTTTCTTGCCTCAGACCGATATCAGACAAAGTTAATAATTGCATTTCATGTGGGAAGCAAATACCGCATAAGGATTTCCACTCTTTCTGTATACCTTGCTTAGGCCCAGACCGGCGTCTCGGCCTGCCGTTTTTGTGCTAGATTCAACAACGACTATTAAGTGTCGGGCAGAGTTTGCCCTTCACTATTTTGGTAAAAATTTAATTATATTATTTCGTCGGATACGCCGACTGGAGTTTTGAGTAAGCAAGGCAAAGATAAGGACCGACATACGAGGTCCGCGACTTCTGACACCATGCTAAGGCCGACTACCAGTTCTCCGGTTCTCAGCGCAGGCTTCACGCAGCCCCTGAGTACCAATGACATTACCCGGTGTCTTCAGTACCCGCAGGCTCCTCGGTCCCCATTCCTACTACAGATACCGGCGCCACTCTTGGCGGGAAACTCAGAGTTTAGATAGGCCTGCCATTTCTCAAGGTGTCTTCAGGCCTTCCTCCTTCTCTATTAAAGCGTTCACAAAATCTAAAGCAGCCATGAAAACCAAAAAACAGGGACCTCAGACCCCCTCTCAAGGCCCCATGCCTAAAAAACAGATGCTCAAAATGGCTGAGGATTTGATTACTCTTATCAGGGGTTCTCAACCCCCCTCGGACAAAATGCCCAGATTAGAGGAAGACTACTCTTCCTCAGATCAAGCCTCTATTACCTCTGAACATTCTGAGGACCAGGACTATACCTATTCTCCTTTTGAAGACTCTGATGCAGAGGAGTCTATTCCTTCTATCTCCCCCCCTGAGGACTACTCTTTTGGGGAAACCCTACATACTTTGAGGGAACACTTTCACTGGGAAGGCCAAGATTACTCAGATTCAAAGAAAAGGCTCAGGGATTTTCTCTTGCTCCCCCAGCATAGGCCCCTGGCTATCCCTCCTGTTTTAGATATATTAGATGATGTGTACACAGAAGCCAGCCTCAACCCAGATTCTTTACCTCCAGCTCCTGTTAAACCAGACAGGTATTACCGGGTTCCTGATTCACACCAGTTCCTATACAAAGCCATACTGCTGACCCAGAAACTATTTCACAGGGTCCCAAGGGAATTAAGGCCTCTACTGCTAAAAACCCATTACCTTCAGAGAGAGATTCCAGAGCTTTAGAAAGGTGGGGGAAAAGGTGTATACCTCGGCCACTTTAACCATGAGGGCATTAAACTGTCAGTTCCATATGTTAAAGTATCAACAGTTTTTGTTATCTCAGTTGAAAAGCAAAATGACACAACCAGATTTAAAAGAGTTGCAGGATTTGTTGCATGGTGCAGAGCAAGTGGGTAAACATACCTTGCAGTGTGGTTTTGATGCTTTAGAGGCCTCATGTAGAGCTGCTGTTACGGGTCTGTTATGATCGTAGACATGCTTGGCTCAAAGAGCAAGCCTTACCAGATCATGTCAAAGCTAAATTACTAGATGCACCTCTTCAAAAAGATGTATTGTTTGGTGTTAAAGCTGAGGAGGTACTAAAGAAAATGGAGGAAAAAGCGAAATCAATGCAAACAGTGAAAGATTTCCTGCAGGTACAACCTCCACGTTTCAGCAGAAACTGGCCTTCAAAAAATTGGTCCTTTCCAGCCACAGACAGACCTCAAAGAGGCAGATACAGACGCCCAAGGGGTAGAGGGCAACCTTAAGGATCTTTCAGAGCCAAACAGTGGCAAGCACCAACCCCAAGAGGTGGAGAAGATAGATCACAGTCATTCAGAAAGCAGACACAATGACTTCCCCCTTTACCTGCCAAGCAAAGCTTTAATGGCAGCACCTTTGGGCGGAAAACTGGCATTATTCTCAAAAAATTGGCATATTGTCACAAAAGACAAATGGATTCTGGACATTATAGACAGAGGCTACAGGTTCCACTTTCACACCCTTCCAAAAATGAGAGGCATGCCAAACCTGCCACAAAATCAAAAGGCAGAGGCACAAAAACAAGTTTCAGCTCTCATGGACATGAAAGCGATTCAAGAGGTACCTGCAAAAGAACAAGGTCAAGGGTTTTATTCCAGACTATTCCTGGTACCAAGGAAAGACAAAGATTGGAGACCTATTTTAGACCTATCCATCCTAAACACATATTTACAGGTACCAAAATTCAAGATGCTCACATTACAGCAGCTTCTTCCCATGCTGGGCAAGGAGTCTTGGCTGGTAACACTGGACCTCAAGGAGGCATACCTGCATGTCCCTATCAGACAAGATTGCAGAAGATACCTCAGATTTCTTGCAGGTTCAACCCATTATCAATTCTCTGCATTGCCCTTTGGCTTATCTACTGCACCCAGAGTGTTTATTTAAATGCCTGGCATCAGTAATTGCCTTCTGCAGACTTCAAGGAATACAAATATACCCATATCTGGACGACTGCCTGATCCAAGCGGACAGCAAGGACATACTTCTGAAACACCTGGCGTTTGTAATAAAACTGTTGAACTTTCTGGGATACACAGTCAACAAAAAGAAATCAAAACTAATACCCTCTCAACAAATAATTTTCCTGGGTGCCAGCTTGAATACAACCACCCAGATGGCCTATCTCATGCCAGACAAACAAGGGCAACTGTCTCAATACTTCAGCAAAATGGCAACCTTCACCAGGCTGACTGCAAGGAAAGTCCTGCAGGCTCTGGGATTCATGGCATCTTGCATCCTTCTGATCCCATGTGCAAAGCTGCACATGAGGAAACTTCAATGGTACCTAAAAAACTTATGGTTTCAACACAGCCACAGCTTGGAAACAATTATACCACTCATTCCATGTCTTCAAAAGGAATTTTTTTGGTGGGCTCAAGCATGCCAAAGAAACATAGGTCTCCCTTTCTGTGTACCTCAAGCAACTCAAATCATCACAACAGATGCCTCGGACTACGCCTGGGGGGGCACACATGGCAGATCAGTGCATTCAGGGAAAATGGTCCCAAAAAGAGAAGCACCTACACATCAACCAAAAGGAAATGCTAGCAGTGCAAAATGCTATTATGGCCTTCAAAGACCTACTGCATCCAGGCCAGCTATTGATAAGGACAGACAACACCACAGTGATGTGGTACATAAACAAACAGGGGGGAACTCATTCATACCCCCTGTGCAGACTAGCCATGACCCTATGGAACACAGCAGTAGAATTGCAAATTCAACTTCAGGTACAATTCCTGCCAGGGAAGGAAAACACACTGGCAGACAGCCTAAGCAGAAATATGACAGATCCACACGAATGGAAGTTACATCCTCAAGTTTTCACAAAGATAACTCAGGCATGGGGACAGCCAGACATAGATCTCTTTGCTACCCACAGAAATTACCAATTGAAAAAATTTTGTTCAAGGACCTATCATCCACGGGCCTGGAAAGTGGATGCACTTTCTTTCAATTGGACAATGTTGACAGTCTATGCCTTTCCGCCTCTTCCTCTGCTGCCCAAAGTTCTATTAAAAGCCAGAGCAGAGAGGCCAAAAATGATTCTCATTGCTCCAGATTGGCCAAGACAACACTGGTATCCGCTCCTGAAGAGCCTGACACATTCCCCACCATGGATCCTACCTCTAGTGCCTCTTCTGTTGTCCCAGCACAACTTCAAGACTCTTCACAGCCAGCTCAAAACCCTAAATCTAGCTGCATGGAGAATCCCTTGATTTCAACAGACCCTCCTCTCCAAGGAGGTGCAGGATGTCATCTTGGAGGCCAGAAGACCTTCTACTAGAAAAGCCTACTCCACCAAATGGAAACGATTTTGTGCCTGGAATCAGGAAAAGGGCCAGAATCCTTGGGTAATAAATTTACCTCAAATTTTACAGTACCTAGCTGAGATGTTAAACAGTGGACTTTCCTTCTCCTCCATCAAAATCCATGCTTCAGCCATTTCTGCACAGTACAACACAGATCCTCCTTTATTCTCTCATCCTGTCTTAAGACAGTTCCTCAGAGGGGCAAAGAATATAAAACCCACCAGTCCCTGCTTGGGACCTCAACTTCATATTGGAAAAGCTGACCCTTCCTCCCTTCGAGCCAGCTGCTTCAACAGAACTACAATACTTGTCATGGAAAACAGCCTTTCTTCTGGCTATCACCTCAGCACGCAGGGTTTCGGAACTACAGGCCCTCATGGCTGTGCAACCTTTCATCATTTTCCATCAGGACAGTACCTTTATGCCAAAGGTAGTATCCAGTGTAGCCTTGAATCAGACTATCCACTTACCTACCTTTTACCCTAACCCACAAAACAAAGGGGAAAGACTACTGCATTCCTTGGACATTCACAGACAACTTCGTTATTACTTGGACAGGACAAAGCCATTCAGGAAATACGAGCAACTCTTTGTGTCCTATGCTACAGGTGCTCAAGGAAAGGCCATCTCCAAACAGACAATCTCAAAATGGATAGCCCACTGCATACGCTTTTGTTACTCATTTCATGGAAAAGCTGTGCCTTCAAGCATCAGATCCTACTCCACAAGGGCCACAGCTACCTCTGCAGCTTTCCTCAGGGGGGTTCCCTACCAAGGACATTTTGGAAGCAGCCACTTGGAGTTCAGTGCACACTTTCTCCAAACACTATCACCTTCCACTTTACTCTAAATCTAGAGCGGGATTTGCCACAGCTGTCTTGCAGGGCATCCGTGCTCCTCCTAGTTCCACTTAGTGCCTGCCACCCGTACTTAGCTTTGGGATTCTTCCCATCTGTAATGACTGCAGCTGTATGCACGATGAACATAGTACAGTTTTGTACCTACCATAAATGTAGATGTTCGAGTGCTCATACAGCTGCAGTCCAGGTTTCCCCCCCTCCATCCCCTCTTAGGACAGGCCTTATGACAAACACCTTCTCATACAACCTATTTGGGGTATTCTTTTATGGTGTATTTGCTTGCAACTACTGTTTTTTGATTATTCTATATTGCATGATTACATAAGTTTATGTTTTGCCTTCCTTCTGGGGGCACCTGACATCTGGGGCAAGAAAAACTGAAGAAGATGGCGTGTGCTCTTTGCTTGCCTGCAGCACTGACGTCAGGAAAGAAGCGACGACAACGCCCTTGGGACCTAGACTTTCCGAGGGACCCACCTGACGGCAGGATAACCCCATCTGTAATGACTGCAGCTGTATGAGCACTCGAACATCTACATTTATGGTAGGTACAAAACTGTACTTTACTCAACGTGCAGCCATCTTGGAAGTCCAAGGAAGCAACTTGTCTTGGTCATTATACTGTGAGAATTTTACTAAGGGGTGGAAAAATTGATATGGGACAGAGATAATATATATATATATTTAGTGCCATTTTCCAAATGCTGGGCATTGTTTTGTGCAGTACATAGATTATAGTTATGCAGGAGAGGAAGATTACTAAATTCTGTACAGTGGTGTACAGTGGTATAGAAACTAAGGTATTGGATTATGAGACCCAGTGGGGCATCCAGTGGAATATGCCTAAGTAATGGTACAATGCTTTTAGTTTTGATTTTCTTGAAGAAGAATAGAGGATAGGTGCTGGAGCTGAGGGAAGTGTTTCTCCAAGTCAGGGGATGTGTTTTGCCATTAACTCTCTGGTAAGCTACTGGCTTTTCTTTTGTTTGTGGAGTCTTGAAATTTTCAGAAAGAACTTTTTTTTTTTTAGTTTTAAGAGGGTATTGGTCATTTTTCAGCTGCCAGATTAAGATCAAATTTAAGTACAGGGAACCTTATGAAAAAGGGGGATGAGGCTGTCATAGCAAAAATGTTTGTTTCGAAATGAAATGAGTTTTAGTGCTATTTTATGTATTTCAAAAGAGATGGGGGCAGTGATCGCCAAAGGTGGTTGGATGAATCAAAATTGAGGAAATAATGTTAGAATTGTTAGTTATTACTGGATATAAGAGAGAGCGGTGACCTGTTTTAGGACTGTATCCTGTGTTCGTCTACAAAAAAGCAACTGGCAAGACCTCCTTACTAACAAGTGCAGACTTCCATCCTTAGGTTTCTACAGGCAGGTGAAGAAGGAACATGTCATATTTACTGTTGAATCTCTAGGCAAAATGTTAACTTTTTTTTTTTTTTTTAAGGAGAGAGAGGGAGCTTACAGATACTTCCTTTGTATGGCAATTTTGTGCATGTTAACTGTTCAAATGAGTAAATTTCACATCTTGAAAACTCAGCTAGTTTGTTCAGTCTTTTCATTAGACATACTGGGCTAGTCTTGATGTTTGCTAATGCCTTTTCCCTTTTTGCTTAGACTTTCTGTGGCCACCACCTTTTGGCTAGGATTGGGGTTCTGGCACATTTGTTGGTGGCCCACTTTCCTAAAAATAACAGAAGATGACATCAGGTAGGGCAGGGGAAGTAAACTTGAACCTAGTCTAGAAGACAGACGTCCAACTGTGGCCAAGTTCCACATCTAATGTGTACGTTGTGAGAGTGATGCTATTATTTCATGCCGAGTGTTATGTCGATTAGCTTTGCTCCAATGTACTTTTGTATATCTCTCTTTTTTTTAATTTGCTTTTATTGTACATTTACAGGACATGACCAGGAGTTAACCCATTGTTGTACACATCCAACTCAACGTCTTGTAGTAACTTCTTCACGTGACACAACTTTTCGCTTATGGGATTTCAGAGACCCTTCAATTCATTCAGTTAATGTATTTCAAGGGCATACAGAGTAAGTGGCATGCATTTTTATGGTACTGGGTAATCTTTGTATAGTTTGTGATAGGTTAGTTTTGCTTGCTCTGTACTAAGTATAATTATTGAATAATCCCTGTGTAGCACTCTCTATTCATATGTAAGGTATGTACTTGCTGCTGTATTATTTGTACTAAAATGTGTTTGTCACTGTTGAGAAAAGAACCTAGTTGAAACCCCCCACACTATATACATACATATATGTGTGTGTGTGTAATATATATATATATATATATATATATATATATATATATATATATATATATATTTGTGTGTGTGTGTGTATATATATGTGTGTGTGTGTGTGTGTGTATATATATATATATATATATATATATATATATATGTGTGTGTGTGTGTGTGTGTGTGTGTGTATATATATATATATGTATATATATATATATATATATATATATATATATGTATATATATATATATATATATATATATATATATATAAATGTATGTGTAAAATAAATACATACATATTTATGTTATGGTAAAACTGCTTAAGAAGTCATACTTCAGTGGTGTTAAACATTTTACATCTCTACCTAACATGCCAATACCATAGGCATGTAGGATGACCAAGTGTATGGCTGAACTCATCAGATCCTGTATCAGAGCCAACAATGATGCTGTCATTTTTTGCTTGAGGTCTAATTGTACAATGACCTGTGTCACCACTGCTAGAGCTCGATGTCTAACTTGACAACATCAGACAACCAAGCGTAAAGTCTCCATCATTGCTTGGTGTGTGGTGGTAGTAAGAAGTCACCCACATTGAGCACATGAGTGCAAGGCATACAGGGGGCAGAATGCTTTTTTCATGTTCCGTAGCAGAACTACAATAAGATTTTCCCATATAATGAATACAGTTTGAGTCAAATAATTGTGACTTGTCATAAGTGTTTTTTTTTTGTACTGTCCTTATGGAGGAGTCATTCCCACAACTAGAACCTGTGCATGTACTTCTCCAGGGTTGCTGCATCTTGGGGTAAAGGCAGATATTGAAAAGAACCGAACATTCGACTTTTGATGAGTTGCTGTGATGTGACTCAAAATTTCGATCAGCACTCATCAGAGATGTACATTGTGCAATTTCTTATAGCACCTGGTCTTATCTTGCAGTGTGGATCTTTCTTTCACTGTCCCCTTCCAGCATTCTTCTTTGCATGCACCATACTCATACTGTGCCTTGAAGCTAGGCATTGCATGCTATTTAATATGACTGCAGTTTGTCTTTTGTTCTGCAGAGATAAACATAATTGTTCAACATTAATTCTGCTTTGTCAGAATTTTTGAATAAGGGCTTCTTCTTAGGTGTCACTCAGGCTTTTGGGTTGTCTGTCATTAATGGTGTGAAAAATACTTAAACACTTCTTCATGTAACTGCCCCTTTGTTAGCCTTAACTTTGTGATTGTGACATTTTGAATCCGTTTAACTTACCAGAAGGGACTGAAGAATTTTTGTTACGTGTTTTGGTTTTGTTCTGTTTATATGTGTGAAATCCAGTCTTCAGACTGTCTAAATGACTAGATTCTTGATTTAATTGTGAGTCACTGAAGCTATCCAGTGGCCTACTTTTCTGAGATAATATATACAAACATTACAACTTTCAGTGCTGTGGACTTCACTGTACCAGTTGCTGAAACCAAGCAGGAGTAACTTTTGCAGCTACAACACAATCAGACATTAACTGTGTGATGCACTCATAACAAAAGATGGATTATATGACAGTTTCATTTCATATTGTCTGATATAGTCTTGTCAGGCGTGGAAAATATAACTTCAGTACTAATGGACTCCAGACGTCTAAATTAACTGTTATCTGGAATTAAAAACAGTACCACTGCCTGTAATGTTTCATTTATTTAAAATGCTGTTAAATAAACACAGAACTCTCATTGTGATGTAAATAGTCCATGACACGCTTAGTATAGTATTTAGCTTTATTGCTGATGAGCTACTTGTAGTGTATAAGTAAGCATGCCTTATAGTATACCTTTTTTCTTCAAAAAAACTCCGTTTGAATATAGAACACAGTAAGGCTTGACAACACACCCTGGTCTGGTTCTCTTAAGTGTCTGGTATAGAAATAAGCAGTATCATTTAATGGCTTTAGGATAAAGGCAGGCACCTATTGCAATGGATAGAATGTGCATGTAGTGCATGGAGCCCCTCAGTTATGCACCAGCACCCTAAAGCACTGTTAAGCTCTAGTTTCACACTAGAGCATAATAGAAACAACCTTGGAACAGCATCCAAACTTTAAAAGGTATTCTACACTTTCCTGCCACAAAAAGTGTTGCAAAGAAGTGTATAACAGTTTTACAAAAAAAGTGTAAAACACTGTGCTCCTACACTTTTTTTCCTGTAACTGCTTATACATTATCATTTGGTCTGTGTGATCATAACAGCTAATTATGTGGTCTCGACACGGATGTCAAGATTTCATCTCTTGAGTACTGCTTTGCTCCACTCTTTTTTTAAGCAATCTTCATTAAATTTTCATTTAAGACATTAGCATATACACTAAAAGAAAAGAAAACAAACTATGTCAACATTTTTAATTTTTATATGTTATACAGCTGCGGTGGTGGTGCTGAGGTAGCGTTGTCGCCTCACAGTAAGACGTCCTGTTTGATTATCAGCTAAAGCGTCTTCTGTATGGAGACATGCGTAAGTGGGCGTACCTTCGTTAAAGGTTGTGTGTCAGGCCTGCAAGTTGGTACGTAAAAATCTACTGCCAATCATTAGAGGACCGGAGTTCCGCTGTGGCTACCCCTAACCGGGAAAAGCTGAAAGATACAACTACAACATATGTTATACATCACATTTTCTCTCTTTATAGCTATCATCGGTCCAACATTACATAAATTGCCCAACTCTTGCCTTCCTTTAAACCTCACTCTTCCTCCTGGACATTATTCTGCTTGCATTGTTCCCAGAAATGTATTTTATTTTTATGTAATTTGCTGCTTTACTTTTCTAAAGATCTTCCTTCCAGTTCTTTTAGCTATTTTACAGTATTCAGTACTTAAAGTACAGTTTATACTTCGATTTCCATTTCGATTTCCTTTTTCTAGTAATTGCTTTTTGGTAACCAACAGAATTAAACTCAGTAAGGCATTACTGTGGGTAGAGAGTTCAGATCCTGTGTCCCCAGCTCAATCATTTCCTTAGTTACAGCCATTTGTTCCTCCAATATTTCTGGCAGAGTATTCTGTAAGGAATTTTTAAAGTCTGGTAACTCATTACACTCCCCAAAAACATGTTCCCAGTTACCTATTTCTTTCCTATCACTTCTCTAACATTTGGTGTCTACCTGAGGAAAAAAAATCTTTGAAGTCTGCTTGGGGTATAAAAATACCTATGTAAATACTTCCAAACAAAAATTCTAAAACTTCTGGACTTTGTTGCATACTTGGGAGCCATTCATATGTCCTTCCATTGTTCTTTTGTAAATTGCTGTTCCAGTCTCTTACAAATTTCTTCTAACCTACTCTGAGTGATTCTTATAGTTACCATGTAGTATGTTGTATACCTTCTAATTATCCCATTTTTATCAGCGGCTTCTGTTCTGGAAAGAACTAAAAACTCTACCCGAGCAGGAATTTTTTTGCCTGTACTGTGATATCAATCCCTGGTAGAGAAGGCTCTCTGTAACCTACAATCCAAGCAACTTCTTGGTCTCATCCCACTTTATCTTTTTTTTTCTCTCTAGTTATTTGCTTCCAGTACCTTGGTTCTTTAGCCAGTTTTCTTCAGTAAATTCCATCCCCCACTTAACTATTTTCTGTAACCCTACTTGCAGTTATCCCTATTGGCAAAATGTCTTTTTTCCATTCCCATGTTGGCTTAGTTTTTAGAATACTTTCTGCAACTTTATGACAATAAAGTAATAATAACAGTAGTAGTAATAGTAGCAATATAAGCAGTTTGCTTCAGGTTTGTCTCCCTCCCACAACTTTCCTCTGGCTGCTGATTGGCCATCACTAATCAGATGGAATAGCAGTCAGAGTGAAGTAGTGACTTCCATATCCTCTTGCTGCCTCATAGGAAGCAAATGAGGAGCTTCTCAGGAGCAGCAGTTGGTCTACAGCTTCATTTATGGCATGTATGTCTCCTTTGGGGATCCTTTCAAGGAGAAGTCATTGCCCTTTTTAAGATTAAGATTATAACATGTTTTTGACTAAAAGTGAGTCCTTGCAGTTACTGCAGGTTCAGTCAGTGCCTCAGCCACTTGTGGGGTATTCTGTTGTGGCCGTTCATTGTTCCTCACCTCCTCCACTGGTCTTTCCAAGTTCCTGTTGTGCTGCTCTTCTGACACCTGGGTCATGATAGCATATGTTTCCTCTGCATCTTTTCTAGTGTCTGATAAAGGCATGGGAAGACCATCTTCCCTTTTGGGTCTAGACGATGCTCTGGGAGATTCTTCTTTGGGTTACCAGGGAAAGAAACCTCTTGCCCGGGATAAAAAGCCACCATCCCCAGTTAGCTTCTTACAGGGAAACTTAATCTAGGAAATAGAAATAGAAACAAAAGGTTAGAAATTGTTCATCTAAGGATACATTTATAGTATGTAAAGGTAACATTTTTAACATAACCAGGAATTTATTGCAGGTAATTGGTCCTGGAATTCAAAAATCCTTACCTGAGTACTATTGTGAAACAGAAAATCCTGAAGCTAGTCAGTCAGAAAAGTCTAACATTGGTAGAGATAGAGTTCTCTTTCCTATGGATTCCCAAGTCCAGGACTCTGATTCTGTGGAAACTGCATATGCCCAATCTCTGTTGGAGGAATTTTCTTTTTTTGAATCTGTTTCCAAGATGAATGGTGTATTTTTATTGGAAAAAGTGAAGGTTTCACCTTTATACCCTACATCATGCGAGGAGCATACATGTGACATATGGCATACTTTAAAACAACCTTTGGTGTACTGGCAGGATGCTGGGCTGCCGTAGGCAGGGGATCTGTAATGTTATGAATACTGCAACAGTTATGGTAAGATTTTACACAACTGTACAGTCATCCAAAAGTCTCTCTGAAGCAGAGTTGGATAGGATGTTGAGAAAGTTCCTCAGGACAGAGATCCAGATGAGGGTCTTGCCGGCTTTATCTCCCATCGGGTCCAAAAGCCTGAAGCCTACTTTTTACTCCTTCTCCAATCTGGCCTTCTGTTTGAGTCATTGGATCCAAGGATCCTTAGAGTTGAACCATCAGATCTCAAGTTTCTTATTTCTTCCACTCCGACGTCCCTGATGTGTAATCAGCTACTACGCCATTGGAGCTGAGTCATTCTTGGAGCCAAAGTGTTGGCATTGGATCTGAGGGGCAGACCTCAGGTCAGAAGCTTTTGGAGCTGTCGCTTCGTGTCTGCACTTTGGAGCTCGACAGCTCGGCTATGACTCCTCCTTTGGAGCAGAGAGTCGAGGAGGGCCTGAGATTGTCTGCTTCAAGAGGTTTTTCCTTGGTTGGTCCTGGTTCTTCTGCCTTTGAAGTGGTGGAGAGGGTTTCTTTTCATGCAAGAGTAACCTCCGCTCTTTCACCATCAGATCCATCCCTTGCTACCCCAATGGATCCTGTGCCTGAGTCTGCTCATCCTACCCATCAGGAACAGGTAGCCCAATTGAGCTCCCATCCATTTCCCACCCAGGAGCTCCCCTGCCTCTTCCGATACCTCACCAGTGTATCCTTTGGGGAGGTCCCTTGGAAGAGGACATGCAAGAGGAGGCACTTAGATTCCCCACAGGAATCTGTTATGGAAGGCACCAATTTTGATGATGGGGATGGGTCCCCCAGATCTCCACCTGAGGACGTCTATTTTGGAGACATTCTAGAAATCCTTCAGTAGAAAGGTGGTTGGTCTTCCCAAACCCTTTCCCAGGAGGAGATGGTGTTTTTGGAAGCCTTCGGTCTGGACTTGCTATGTCTTGGATTACCCCCCCCCCCCGATGAGCTTATAGACCTTGTTTCCCACAGGGGATGGAAGGAACCAGACTGTGGAACCAGTTCACAAACTCTCTGAAAAAATGTTGAGCTCCCCCACTGATAGTACTGGACTAAAGGGGTTCCTGGAGATGCCATGGTGGTTGTTGCAGCCACCAAAAAGGAACTGGCTGACTAGAGCGCCTCTTTCTCCCCCTGCCATCAGAATTTAGGGCTTTGGACAGGTTTGGGAAATGAGTGTATGTCAGAGAAATTTGCCCTGCATTCATGAACTACCTGGCATATTTCACCAGATTACAGAGGAAATGATGAAGGAAATCTCTAATTCTGCCCCAGATAGATGGGGAAAATAAGGTGGGAGATGAGTAGTTAGGCTTCAGATCAGGATGCAGCACAATTGACACGATGTTTACAATAAGATAGATAGTTGAGAACAAGCCAGAGATGAGGAAAGAGTCTAACTGAGTATACCTAAACCTGGATAAAGCATATGATATGGTCCCAAGAAAGCTGATTTGGGCAGGCCTGTGGTGGTTTAACGTTCCAGAAGCATTGGTAGAATTAGTGCAAGCTGTGTACAAGGACCCAATGACTCGAGTACAAACAATGTTTGGTGTCACAGAGTGGTTCCCAATGGGAGTGGGTGTGCATCAGAGTGCAGCAGTGAGGCCATTGCTGTTCATACTGGTGAAGGACTACATTAGCATGCAGGTTGGAGTGGACAGATTAACAAAGTTACTTTATGCAGACAGTATGGCATTATTGGTAGACTTTGAGCAAGAAATTCAGCAAAGGATAGGGAAATGGAATGCAAAACTGAAGGCACATGGCATGAAACTGAGTAGAGATAAGACAGTTGTAATAGCAGTGAATGGAGGAAATCCGAAGAAGCTGAGAACTGAGATAGAGGGGAAAATAGTGAAAAAGGTTAACAGCTTCAAGTATCTGGGAGGGGTGGTTGAGAAAGAAAGCCTGAATGAGGAGGTCAGAGGTAGAATCAGAGAGGCTGCAGCCAACTGGCACAGAGTGTCAGGTGTGTTGTATGTCAGAAGAATGACAAAGAAGTTGAAAAATTAAGGTGTACAAGACAGTTGCGCAAAAAGTATTACTGTATGGTACAGAAACCTGGGCAGTGAAAGAGCAGTTGAAAAAGCTAGAGGTGTTAGAAATGAAGTGCTTGAGATGGGTGGTAGGATGCACACTATGAGACAGATGAAAAATTAAGACACGAGCAGAAGCCAAAGTTAACTCTAGTTGCAGAAAAGTTCAGAGAGAACAGATTACAGTAGTTTGGGCACATGTACAGAAAAGGAGAAGACAGTCTGGTGAAGAAAATTTGGGATATACAGGAAGAAGGCAAGAGAAAACAAGGGCATCCAGCAAAGAGGTGGATGGATTGTGTGAGAGAAGACCTGTGACATCTGGCCAGGAGTGTCAAAGAAGGCAGGAGAGTTGCATTGAATAGAAAGATGGCGATAGCTGACACAACACCCCTACCTGTTGTGGAAAAAAGGGGAGGAGGTTGGTGATGAGGATTTTGAAAGTTTAAGTTTGGTTGTGGTAAATGTGTTTAAAAAAGAGATGCGCAAGGATTTCTCAGCAGTGGAGTTTGAGCATTTAACATGTTGGTAACCATTAAAAAAAAAGAAAAAGATTGCAAGTGGCAGGTTGCAATGGTATGTTGTATGGGTCTACATTACATCATTTAACCTTTGATAAGGCACTCTGTGGTGAATTCTGTCCTCTTACCATCCCTTTGGTGCTGGGCAGATTTGTCAGCCTCATTTTTAGGACATCTTTCTCCTTTCCTGTTTCTGTAGACTTTTTGCAGATCATGTAAATTTGTTCCTCATTCTAAAGGTGTGATGCTTAAGTTTATTGGCCCTGTAAAAAACTGTCCTAGAGTTTGTATTGTACAGGATTTTCTACTGCTTGAATGGGCCTTTGGCTCAGTAGGGTTATTGTGTCTATTAAATACATTTTTTTATCTCTTATCTGCAGAGAATTAAGTTGCTTAATTGTAAGATCTCATTTAATGTGTTGCAGCTCCTCAGTATTTTTCATGTCAGCATAGGTTATATTGATTTCTGCCACACTTTGGTGTCTGTGAATCATGTACTTTATTTTCCCTTACATCATGTACCTTACAGATATGTTCGTAATGTTCTGGGTAATGAACCCCCCATCCTTCCATTATGTTTTTACAACAATTTGCCCTTTATACCCCTTATCTTATGATGATTTTGATGATGTTCTTCGTGTTTCACTGTTGCAGTCATCACACTTGGGTTATCTGCCTGCAGGTAGCCCTCAGTTGGCCCAAATACCAGAGACTTAGTATTTCTCTGCATCGGTTGCTGTCACTCCAGGACTGATGTCAGGTTGTCAGGGGTATAAAAACAGGCAGCCGACACCATTACATCAGTCTTTCTTGCCAAGGACCCTGAAGCAGAAGCAGTTCGCATGAGTGCTGGTCGGCCGCTACCTGAGTTTTTCATTTACAAATTGAATCATCCTGAAGTCTTTTAAAGCTAAGTACCTTGTTGGGGATCCTTTTTTCTTGCTCTAACCGATGTCAGAAAAAGTTAACAATTGTCTTGCCTGTGGAAAGCAAATACCACACTGAGATTTTCATTCTTACTGTGTCACCTGTTTAGGACCAGACCACAACATGCCTCGCTGTCAGTTTTGTACCTTGTTCAACATCCAAACCATTCGTCGTCAGGCCCTTATTGTCGCTAAATACTTTCGTTCTCGATCTCCTTATTCCGAAATGGCTTCGGTAAGCCATCCAACTACCAATATTCCGAAAAAAACATAAGGATAAAGACAGAGACAGACCGCACAGGTCCAAAACTGCCGACAATGCTTCCGTTAAGCTAGTCGCCAGTTTGCCAGTACTCAGTGAGGAGCTTTCACAGCCCCTGATGCCCGTTTCTATGGATTCGCAGGCCTCTAATGAGACCCGTTCGGAGTCCGGTATGCCACGAGACTCTTCTTCGACTATGGAACCTGCGATGTCTCTACCTTGAATGGGTTCGAAGCTGCTGAGCAGGCATCTGCTTCTGAGGAAGTTCTTCGCACTATCGATGTGCAACACAAACCGACGACCTCTTTCGCGTCTTTAGTTCTGTCTAAAACTGACGAGTTTCTAAGGCCAGGAGTACGCTACGCCTAGAAAACTGATGACCAAAGCACATGCACCTGCTTCCTTGCCACAACATCAAATGCTTAAAATGGCAGAAGACCTTATTATCCTGATTAGGGGAAGGCAGCCTTCTCCTGCTAAGAGAAAAAGAGACCAGTCCCCTGCAGCTTCAACGGACCAAGAGTCCGACGACTCTGAGGTATCTAATTATGAAGATGTGCCCTTATCTGCTTATGAGGATTCTGATGCAGAGGAATCCATTCCCTCTGCCTCTCCTCCAGAGGATTTTTCTTTTGGTGAAACCTTACATACCTTAAGAGAGCATTTCCATTGGGAATGCCAAGACTATCCTCATTCCCAAAAGAGACTCAGAGAATTTCTAGATTTGCCATAACATAGGCCTTTAGCAATACCCCCAGTCGTGGAAGTTGTTGATGTCTTTATGGAATCCAGCCTTACCCCTGATACTTTACCCCCTGCTCCTAGGAAACCAGACAGGTACTACAGAGTACCTGATTCTCACAAATTCCTTTTCAAAAATCCTACTGCTGATCCAGAGATCATTTGCCAGGGACCTAAAGGTATCAAAGCTACTACAGATAAGAATCCCACTCCTTCGGACAGGGATTCCAGAGCTTTGGACAGATGGAGTAAGAAAGTATATACCTCTGCAACTCTCACCATTAGGGCTCTGAATTGTCAGTTTCACATGCTGAAGTACCAACAACATATTATGGAACTTAAGGAAAACATAGCAACCTTTACAGACTGTGCAGAAAACAGAGAATTGCAAGAGCTTAAGCATTCTGCAAGGCAAGTCAACAAGCACACATTGCAGTGTGGTTTTGACCCCCTAGAAGCATCTTGCAGGGCAGCAGTCACTCGTTCTGTACTGAGAAGGCATGCTTGGCTTAAGGAACAGACCTTGCCAGACCATGTCAAATCAAAGTTATTAGATGCTCCTTTGCACAAGGACAGTCTGTTTGGCACCAAAGCAGAAGAGGTTCTTAAAAAGATGGAAGAAAAAGTTAAATCTATGCAGACAGTTACAGAATTCTTGCAAGTACAGCCTCCTAGATTCAGTAGGCATTGCCCTTCGAAACATTGGTCCTTTCCAGCCCCCTCAAGGCCAACTCAAACCAGACCCAGGGGTAACAGACCACCCAGACAACAGTCTCAGGGTATGCAGAGATCTAAGCAATGGAGTGCCTCCACCTCCAAAGCAGGGAGTGCTAAGCCACCCCCTTATGGAAAGAATTCCCAATGACTTCTCAACTCCACTCCCCACCTCTGCCCAACTGCTTGTTCCCCTAGGAGGAAAACTTGCCTTTCATGCAAAAAACTGGATCAAAGACCGATGGGTTCTCAACATTGTATCCAAGGGGTACAAATTTTACTTCCACTCACTGCCAACCCCAAACGGGTTCCCAGACCTTCCTTCAAACCAGTGGGCAGAGACACAAAATCGAGTTCAATCTCTGTTCTCTATAAAGGCAATTCAACCTGTTCCTGCGGAGCAGACAGGCCAAGGATTCTATTCCAGACTCTTCCTGGTACCCAGAAAAGAGGGCACTTGGCACCCAATCCTAGATCTGTCTATTCTCAACACCTTCCTGGTGGTACCAAAATTCAAAATGCTCACCCTGCAGCAGCTTCTACCTATGCCAGCCAAGGATGCCTGGTTAGTCACCCTAGACTTAAAAGAAGCTTATTTGCACATCCTTATAAGGGACTCATGCAGGAAATATCTACGCTTCAGGGCAGGATCTATGCATTATCAGTTCTCTGCACTTTCCTTTGGCTTATCCACTGCTCCCAGAGAATTCACAAAATGCCTGGCTCCAGCCATTGCGTACTGCAGACAGAGAGATATCCAAATTTACCTGTACTTGGATGAATGCCTGATTCAGGCAGTCAGTCAGTCAGGAAATGCTGTTCCAGCACCTGGCATTTGTAAAAAAAACCTTCTAACCTCCCTGGGGTACACCATCAATGAAAAGAAATCAAAACTTGTCCCTAGTCAAAAAATTGTGTTCCTGGGAGCAAGCTTGGACACAGCATCCTAGATGGCATTCCTCACTCCAGAAAAACAAGCCTATTTGACAGACTATTTTACTCAAATGGCCACCAGAACCCAGCTATCTACAAGGAAAATTCTGCAGGCCCTAGGGTTCATGACCTCATGCATCCTATTAATTCCATATGCCAGACTGCTTATGAAGAAACTTCAATGGCACTTTAAAAGTCTTTGGTGCCAACATTCTCAGGACCTGGAAACCAACATTCCTATCATACCCTGTCTAAGGACAGAGTTTCTTTGATGGGCAGCAGCATGCAACCACAGCAAAGGACTGCCCTTTACTCAAGCCCTCGCCACCCAGACCCTAACCACAGACGCATCAGACTATGCCTGAGGGGGCACACATGGACGGCAATTGCATTCAGGGCCGCTGGAGCCCAAGTCAAATTCATCTGCACATCAACCAAAAGGAGATGCTAACTGTGCAGCACACTCTGACAGCTTTCAGATCCCTACTCTCATCAGGACACCTGCTAATAAAAACAGACACCACCACAGTTATATGGTACATCAACAAGCAGGGGGAAACACACTCTTATCCACTCTGCAGACTAACCATGACCCTGTGGAACATGGCCTTGGACATGTAGGTCAATCTGCAAGCTCAATTCCTGCCAGGCAAACAAAACTCACTGGCAGACGACTTAAGGAGAAATCTCCTAGACCCACACAAGTGTCAGTTAGAGCCCAGCACCTTCAACCTTCTGATTCAGAAATGGGGGACCCCAGAGGTGGATCTATTTGTCTCCCAGTGCAGTCACCAGCTCAGCAAATTCTGCACCAGGACTCCTCACAGCAGAGCATGGAAAGTGGATTCTTTATCCTTCCAGTGGGTAAATCTCTCAATCTATGCCTTTCTGCCTCTGCCCCTTCTCTCAAGAATATCGCTCAAGATAACACAGGACAGACCAAGGACAATTTTGATTGCCCCAGACTGGCCATGCCAGCACTGGTACCCGCTCCTGCGCAGCCTGTCATCGGTGCCACCCTGACACCTACAACAGAACCCAACCCTGCTGTCTCAGCGGGGGGGGGGGGGGGGGGCAGATCTTGCATCCACAACTGCAAACCCTAAATCTTGCAGCCTGGCTTATTCCGGGAATTCTCCTCCAGTAACCAGCCTAAGCAAGCAGGTGCTGGGCGTCATTCTTGAAGCCAGAAGACCCAGTACGAGGAAATCCTATGCTGATTAATGGAAAAGGTACTGCTCCTGGATTCAATCTAAAGGAGAGGACACAAACCTGCCCTCTCTGCTTCTAATCCTGGATTACTTAGCAGATCTACTCCACAGAGGCCTATCCTTCTCCTCCATTAAGATCCATGCCTCTGCCATTTCAGCTCATTACAACACTGAGCCACCTCTCTTCTCTCACCCTCTTATCAAACAGTTCCTGAGAGGGGCAAACAACTTAAGGCCGCCAAAGAGGGCACCCACCCCTGCTTGGGACCTTAACTTTGTACTGGAAAGCTCACGCTTCCCACCATTAAACCTGCAGCGTCAGCAGATTTAAAATTCCTCTCTTGGAAAACAGCCTTGCTTCTGGCCATCACTTCAGCTAGAAGAGTGTCTGAGTTACAAGCACTAATGGCTGTGGAACCCTTCATTATTTTACATGCTGACAGGGTTTTCCTCAGGACTAACCCTTCCTTTATGCCTAAAGTGGTATCCAGTGTGGCTCTCAACCAATCTATCCACTTGCCACCTTCTTCCCTAATCCTCAAAATAAAGGGGAAAGGATCCTGCACTCCTTGGACATGCACTGACATCTCAGATTCTACCTTGATAGGACTAAGCCCTTCTGGAAATCTGACTAGTTACTAGTCAGCTTTGCACCAGGGGCAGAGGGCAAGACCATTTCTAAACAAACAATTTCCAAATGGATAGCACACTGCATCCATTTCTGCTACAAACACCATGGGAAACCAATCCCGCAGGGGGTCAGAACACATTCCACTAGGGCAACGTCTACTTCTACAGCATTCCTCAGGGGAGTCCCTACCAGGGACATCCTGGAAGCTGCTACCTGGAGTTCCATACACACCTTCACTAAGCATTACCACCTGCCTATCTTTTCCAAATCCAGGGAGGGTTTTGCTACAGCAGTCCTGCAAGACATACTAGCTAGCCCCAACTCTTCTTGACTGCCTCCACCCTTCTTCAGCTTTGGGAATGTACCCGTGTGTGATGACTGCAACAGTGAAACACGAAGAACTAGTACAGTTGTGTACACTTAAATGTAGATGTTCGAGTGTATTCACTGTTGCAGTCCTGGTTTCCCCCTCTTTCTCTCCTCTCTGTGCCTATTACTTACCCCTTTCAGGAGTATTGGTATTTACTTTTTCCTGGTGGTGTTTTCCCCACCATAACTTAGCTCCCAGTTTGGGGGGGGGGCTACTGACATTTGGGGCAAGAAAAACTGATTTAATGGTGTCTGCTGCCTGATTTTATACCCCTGATGACCTGACGTCAGTCCTGGAGCGACAGCAACTGACAGAGAAATATTAAGTCTTTGGTATTTGGGCCAACTGAGGGCTACCTGCAGGCAGATAACCCAAGTGTGATCACTGCAACAGTGAATACACTCTAACATCTACATTTATGGTGAGTGTACACAACTGTACTTTGCAGCTCACCCTGTAGAATGGCACAGTGTCTCTGTGATTACTGGTGTTACTTTATTGTTATTGGTTCTTTTATTTCAGTTCTCATCTGGGGTTACACTTTGTCTGAAGGCTGCATTTCTTTCCTGTTGCCATGATTGTTTTCTCCAAGTGCTGCATTTCCCTCAGACATCCCAAAGGATTGCTGTTGGAGAGTTAGCAATCCCACATATTGCCTGTAGATGTGTGTATGCATGCATAGATGCATGCATTCACATATCCTGCAATGGTGACCTGTTCAGTACAAGTTTCACTTTGTCCATTTAGTCTGTGCTCCCCTGTGACCCTGAATTGGTATAAACTGAATATTAGAAAATAAATGAGTGTATGTCATCCCGCATAATCTGTTTGGGAGTAGATTATGTTGTTGTTGTTCTTCCTCTTTTGTCTTGGCATCCTTGACCCCTTTTTCATTGAATGACACTACCGCAGATGCATTTTTACATACCAAGTATATACTTGCTAGTTTCATAATTACGTTTGTGCTGTAAAATGGATATTAGACTTGTTACATTTCAGTCATGCAACAGGCTTATTAGCTCTAGAATCATGTAGCATTCCTTATTTAAAGTGATTGTTGTCATATTATGACCATATAGTGAATGCATGTTTGGGTAACAGATGCAGTTTTG
>NC_056731.1:186233948-186411689 GCF_019279795.1 Protopterus annectens | reverse complement strand
CCATCGCAACCTACTGGAACGCGAATAGCATCCGTCATTCCTGCCAGGCAAACAAAACTCACTGGCAGACGACTTAAGCAGAAATCTCCTAGACCCACACAAGTATCAGTTAGAGCCCAGCACCTTCAACCTTCTTATTCAGAAATGGGGGACCCCAGAGGTGGATCTATTTGTCTCCCAGTGCAGTCACCAGCTCAGCAAATTCTGCACCAGGACTCCTCACAGCAGGGCCTGAAAAGTGGATGCCCTATCCTTCCAGTGGGTAAATCTCTCAATCTATGCCTTTCCCCCTCTGCCCCTTCTCTCAAGAATATTGCTCAAGATAACACAGGACAGACCAAGGACAATTTTGATTGCCCCGGACTGGCCACGCCAGCACTGGTACCCGCTCCTGCGCAGCCTGTCACTGGTGCCAGCCTGACACCTACAACAGAACCCAACCCTGCTGTCTCAGCAGGGGGGGGGGGGCAGATCTTGCATCCACAACTGCAAACCCTAAATCTTGCAGCCTGGCTTATTCCGGGAATTCTCCCCCAGTAACCAGCCTAAGCAAGCAGGTGCTGGGCGACATTCTTGAAGCCAGAAGACCCAGTACGAGGAAATCCTATGCTGATTAATGGAAAAGGTACTGCTCCTGGATTCAGTCTAAAGGAGAGGACACAACTCTGCCCTACCTACCTCTAATCCTGGATTACTTAGCAGATCTACTCCACTGGGGCCTATTCTTCTCCTCCATTAAGATTCATGCCTCTGCCATTTCAGCTTATTATAACACTGAGCCACCTCTCTTCTCTCACCCTCTTATCAAACAGTTCCTGAGAGGGGCAAACAACTTAAGGCTGCCAAGGAGGGCACCCACCCCTGCTTGGGACCTTAACTCTGTACTGGAAAAGCTCACGCTTCCCACCATTAAGCCTGCAGCATCAGCAGAGTTAAAATCCCTCTCTTGGAAAACAGCCTTGCTTCTGGCCATCACTTCATTATTTTACATGCTGACAGGGTTTTCCTCAGGACTAACCCTTCCTTTATGCCTAAAGTGGTATCCAGTGTGGCTCTCAACCAATCTATCCACTTGCCACCTTCTTCCCTAATCCTCAAATAAAAGGGGAAAGGATCCTGCACTCCTTGGACATGCACAGACATCTCAGATTCTACCTTGATAGGACTAAGCCCTTCAGGAAATCTGACTAGTTACTAGTCAACTTTGCACCAGGGGCAGAGGGCAAGGCCATTTCTAAACAAACAATTTCCAAATGGATAGCACACTGCATCCATTTCTGCTACACACACCACGGGAAACCAACCCCGCAGGGGGTCAGAACACATTCCACTATGGCAACGTCTACTTCTACAGCATTCCTCAGGGGAGTCCCTACCAGGGACATCCTGGAAGCTGCTACCTGGAGTTCCGTACACACCTTCACCAAGCATTACCACCTGCCTATCTTTTCCAAATCCATGGTGGGTTTTGCTACAGCAGTCCTGCAAGACATACTAGCTAGCCCCAACTCTTCTTGACTGCCTCCACCCTTCTTCAGCTTTGGGAATGTACCCGTGTGTGATGACTGCAACAGTGAAACACGAAGAACATAGTACAGTTGTGTACACTTAAATGTAGATGTTCGAGTGTATTCACTGTTGCAGTCCTGGTTTCCCTCTCTTTCTCTCCTCTCTGTGCCTATTACTCACCGCCTTTCAGGAGTATTGGTATTGGTATTTACTTTTTCCTTGTGGTGTTTACCCCACCATAACTTAGCTCCCAATTTGGGGGGGGGGGGCAACTGACATTTGGGGCAAGAAAAACTGATTTAATGGTGTCTGCTGCCTGATTTTATACCCCTGATGACCTGACGTCAGTCCTGGAGCGACAGCAACCGACAGAGAAATATTAAGTCTCTGGTATTCGGGCCAACTGAGGGCTACCTGCAGGCAGATAACCCAAGTGTGATCACTGCAACAGTGAATACACTCTAACATCTACATTTATGGTGAGTGTACACAACTGTACTTTGCAGCTCACCCTGTAGAATGGCACAGTGTCTCTGTGATTACTGGTGTTACTTTACAGTTATTGGTTCTTTCATTTCAGTTCTCATCTGGGGTTACACTTTGTCTGAAGGCTGCATTTCTTACCTGTTGCCATGATTGTTTTCTCCAAGTGCTGCATTTCCGTCAGACATCCCAAAGGATTGCTGTTGGAGAGTTAGCAATCCCACATATTGCCTGTAGATGTGTGTATGCATGCATAGATGCATGCATTCACATATCCTGCAATGGTGACCTGTTTAGTACAAGTTTCACTTTGTCCATTTAGTCTGTGCTCCCCTGTGACCCTGAATTGGTATAAACTGAATATTAGAAAATAAATGAGTGTATGTCATCCCGCATAATCTGTTTGGGAGTAGATTATGTTGTTGTGGTTCTTCCTCTTTTGTCTTGGCATCCTTGACCCCTTTTTCATTGAATGACACTACCGCAGATGCATTTTTACATACCAAGTATATACTTGCTAGTTTCATAATTACATTTGTGCTGTAAAATGGATATTAGACTTGTTACAATTCAGTCATGCAACAGGCTTATTAGCTCTAGAATCATGTAGCATTCCTTATTTAAAGTGATTGTTGTCATATTATGACCATATAGTGAATGCATGTTTGGGTAACAGATGCAGTTTGACTCTGCCAGAGCCTATTGTCCGGATTGTAATTTTCAATATAGTTCCTTGTCAGTAGATGGCACTACAATACTGCTTTCTTTTTTCTTAAACTTGGCAATATGGTAAAAGTAGAAATTTAGTGCCTGCCGATTAACTTTGTAATACTACAATTTAAATTATATATAATCTTTTATGAGCACATACAGCAAATGTATAGTGTTGATTTTAAGTTTTAGCAGTGATTTGCAGTTTATTAATGCTGAAATAATTTAAAGAAAGAAAAATATTAGTAGTAACATGTACTCGTGTTTGCATACAGCATGTAATGTGTGTTGCACCCAAACTGCTCAGTTAACAGCAAACACTGTGGTAATGGAGATGAGAACGTAATTAGAAGTTAAAGAGCAAGGAATGAGAACTATTTACGCTGAAAATACTTTGAAGTATTATAGCATTAATCAACTTGTGTTACTTTCTTCTTAGTCCACTTCTGTGTCAACAGTATTAATTCAATCCCCATGCATCTGTTCATTCTTAATTTTACATATGAGCTTACGAACAGAAGTTGTATAGATTGTCATTGGTTTTAGTACTGCTTCTAGCCTTTTGCAGCCAACCTTCCATTTGTCTAGCCCCACATGCTCTTCCCTTTGTTTCTGGCATGTTTTCTGCCCTTTAGTTAGGATGTTGTCATACATTACTTGTCACAGAGTGGATCACAGGCCCACATTCCTTGATTTCTACGCATGTTTGTTCCTGTGATGTCCATTTCTTCTCCTTTTCTCCACCACTTCAGTTCTTCCATTCTTCCATTGCTGCCTGACAATATAGCCTGTACTGCATTTCTACTCTTTCCAGGAATGCATGTCTCTAACAGAATCTAAGAGCAGTAACCACAGGGCTATAAAAACCTGTCATCACATTAGGCACTTTGCTGTCAACACAGCAGTAACCACAGGGCTATAAAAACCTGCCATCACATTAGGCACTTTGCTGTCAACACAGCAGTAACTACAGGGCTATAAAAACCTGCAGTCACATTAGGCACTTTGCTGTCAACACAGCCAGTTGATCTGGATGCCAGAATTGATAAGACCTTATGAAAGTTGGCTTCAAACTTTATGAATGAAAAGCTGGGTATGTATGCATGTTTGGTTAATTTTAGGTGGCACAAGAAAGAGGTGTCAACCATTTATAAAATAATTTATCTTTTTAGTTCTCCCTCCCCCACACCCTGCACTGACCTTAGACTTCAGAACCCTAGAAACCTAAATGTTGTCCAGTCCCTCTGGTAGCAATAGCTGGTTAGAAGATCTCTGTGGCCATCACACTCTGTGACAGTGTTTGTTATTATTAACCCCCCTCCCCCTGATCATTCAGTGCTCTGGGGTTAATCTTACACTGTGAGTTATCGAGGGATGTTTTGGTGCTACTTTTAGGCCATCTGCCTGCTGTCCATCAGCTATCTTTCAAGAGAGTTATTGGCCACTCCCTTTCCCCCCAAATAACCCTCTGCTACCCAGGTTATTAAATGTGGACCAGATTTCTAGCAACATAAGACGTTTTCCCACCCTAATGGCAACCTCAGTACTTTAATCTTGGTATTCTATGAGTGCATTATATTATTTGGTTTCTTGTCTTTAGAAATAAAATTTCAGAGAGTGGCAATGAAAAAGGGTCTATATTAGATCAGCGAACGCTTAGAAAAGAAAACGCTGATTGATCAAACTTATGTAAACGAATGTTTAAAATATCAAAGCAACAGAAACCCGAATTTTTATTATTGGGAAATAATTTGGTTGTCCGTTTCTGTTGCTTCGGTATTTTTAGTGCTGTGGTGGAAAGTTATGGGTCGGGTTCAGATAACTGTGCGATTGTGTGGATGTGAGTGTTAGGGTGGGTTAGGTGAGTTAGAGTTAGGGCGTGGGTTAGGTATGTGTGCGATTGTGTGGACGTGAGGGTTAGGGCAGGTTAGGTGAGTTAGGGTTAGGGAACGGGTGAGGTGAGTGTGCAATAGTGACAGACCTTTGGGTTAGGGTTTGGGTTAAGGTAAGTGGATAGTTAGTGGTGTGTGTGTAGTTTAGTGTAGGGTTAGGTGTCAGATTTTAGGTGTATGTGTGTGGATTGCTGTTTGTTTGGTGTGCTTGTGTTGGGTGTATGTGTTTTGGATCAGCGATTTTTTTCCCTAGGAAAAAAATTGCTGTTCTGATAGCTCAAGATTGTAAGTTTTCACTTACATAAGTTCGATAAATGAGCGTTCGCTTTTTTAAGCATTCGCCGATCTAATATAGACCCATGAAAAATAAGTTTTTGAAGAAACAGTGAAAAATAAGCTCTGTCATTTTGTGCACTGTTTGTGTTTTGACAGTATGAAAATTGTCTGAAATTAACTGGATCTGTGCCACAGATCTAGATACATCTGTTTGATGAAACAATGGTTTAATAGGATTTACACTTTGGAAACTTTGCCCATGTACAAGAAAGTAAAAGAAGATGGAGTCCTTCTGAACAAACAGGCTAGCAGTTAAAAAAAAATGTAACTAGAATGGATTGTCTGTATACTTTTGCAATTAGTGTTGACCACTTAAATTTAACAGCTTGCCTAGTTATCATCCCTCATTAGATTTTAATGCCTGTAAGTCACTATTTTATGTACTAATACATTAAAGTGGAAAAGTAGTACTTGAAGCATTGAAAAAACATCGGGCAGTATCTGTTGCATGTAAAAGTTCTAGTGTAATGCGCATTTAATGTTTGCGACTAACAACATGTCTTTTTATTGGAATCCTTCTAAATCCCTATTTGCACAAGTAAAGTACTTCTGTCTTTTGCAGTGCTGCTGTACTGCTCTGGTTAAGCGTTAGTTTCTTTCTATAAATAAGTGTATCCACTAAACAGTTTTTATAGCTCTTTTATTACTCATGGAGCAACTTATTTGATCTCGTTGTCATCCTTATGTATTTCTTTTCTTAGTCATTAATTCTGTTAATCATTCAAAAAAGGAAATGGGAGTGTGAATAGGTGAAACCCATGGGCTTAGGAGTCCAAATCAGGTTTAAAAATAAAGTGAAAATATTTTTATTCTTATTTGCAGTTTGAGCTGTTGGAAGTTCAATCAACTGAAGGTTCCTTCTGGCTTTCTGGACAACAGGCAGCTCAGTGTTATCATTTCTTTTGTTAAGTAATGCATGAAATATTAAGTGAGGTTAACCTTCTGAAGCTCTTGTCTGGACGTCACACTGGTGCAGCGGCAGCGTTGTTGCTTCACAGCAAGAGGTCCTCCAGTTCGATTTTTGTCTGGGGTACCTTCTGTGTGGAGTCTGCATGTCCTCCCTTGCATTCATGTGGGTTTCCTCCAGGTGCTCACCCGGTTTCTTCCCACATTACAAGGACATGCGTCTAGAGTGTTCCTCCCTGGGCCTCCACTGAAAATTGGCTTTGTTCCAAGTTGGACTTTCCCGGTTAACAAATGATAAATAAATAAAGTTACTGAGCACTAGATACAATAATTATTTCAGAGCAGAACAAAGAGCTGTTTGCAGGCCTTGTTCAAGCAAAAAGCTGTGAAGACTGCATATTATACTTTTGAACAGGTTGGAGTAATAGTGGTTAAATAGGTGTGGAGGGGAGGTGTTAAAACTCAGAGTTATATGCAAGATGGCATTTCCTTATTTAGTAATGAAAATAAAATATGATTCCAGTCAGTATCTGGGACACTATACTACATATGCCTTCCCAGAGAGAAGGAGTTGTAGCACTTGTCTAAAACAGGAAATAGTCTACATCTTTACTTTAAACCTGCACAACCAAACTATATATATATTTTTTTTTTATGCCATGGCTTTAATGAACTCCATTGTTAAGTTAATGCATATTTAAAGTTTATGAAATCAGTATTGCTTCAGTCTTTGTTGTTTCCATTAGTACTGTCCTTATAATCAGCAGTTTGTACACACAACTGCAGTTCATATTGAGATACTTGTATTGGTAGTACATTTAAATGTGCTTAATTGTGTTTCCAAATATTTTTTAACATTTTTGAGCAAAACTATAAGAATACACCATAAATACTACACATTCTAGGAGTAAAACAAGCAAAAATGACTACTGAAACAATTTCCATGAAGTACCTCATACCTCTCAACCTGGAAACATAAAAAATCTGGACAAAGGCCCATGAAAAGTAGGTACAACTGGCCAAAAACTGGGACACTGCTTAACATAAAATTTGCATGCATAATCATGTAACCCCACCCACTCCAGTGGTATTGTGGGATACCAACATGAACATTGAAGTTGCTAAATAATAATAAATAATGGTAGACATTTGAATTTCAGACGTCATATCCATCAGAAAATACATATTACTACAAAACCTGTTATTATAGCAACTGTCTGAGTTTACAGAAGCAATATTTAAAAATCTCTCCCTATTTTTTGGTACTTTATCCCACCATTATTTTTTACTTTGTCCAGATTTCTTGCTCTGAGAGATCGAGAGGTGTGTAATAGCAAGTATTATCTCAATGAAACTAGAAACACAAATGTCAGAGCCGAGCAAGCTGCTCTAAATGACAGGGAGGCTTTTTTTTTCAAACCTATACATTCTGCTACAACTTTGCCTTGCCTTTCCTTGTCAGTCAAAAGTTTGAGTCCCTGCCAGGCTGCCCAAGCAGCAAGCACCATTCAATAATACCTTACTAAGTAACCACGTGGATCAGCACCCTGTACCTGCTCATCAGTGACTTACAATGCAACTGCTTATTACCTTTCCAATTAATTACACTTGTACATAAAATACACCTTATGTTCTGCAAACTTGCCGCAATGAAATATTGATAAAAGATGTTACAGCCATCATTACACTAAGCACCAAGCTTCCTCACAGAAAAGCAGAGTACTCACAAGTAAGGCTGCTTCATGACGCTAAATTAAAAGTGTAAAAATTAGCTGGACTGATCTTTTTTCCTTTTATCGAGATAATATACCAGTGCGCCTCATGCATAAGATTTTCAAGAAAGTGGTCCTGTGATTACTTGCTTCACAAAACTCAAGGTCAAGAAAAAAAAAACGAAGCTGCTCCGCTTGCGGTTACAGACTTGTAGAATGACTCCAAGGATGGTACTTTTCCAGACTTCCCATCATGCCTCTTGGCCTCTTACTGCTAGAAATCTGTGGAGAAATCCAAAAGTAATGGGGAGATCAAAAATAGAGAGGCAGTTTAAATATTGCTCTTATAAACTTAGAAAACTGCAAGAATCACAGCACTCACATTAGCATGCATTTTCTAAAGGTATGAGGTCTGAAACGCCAATGTCTTTCATTATTTAGTGACTTCACTCCTCAGTGTTTTGCCAGAAAACCACCGAGTTTATGAGGAACAGACCAAAAATATGAGGCAAAAATCTGGATAGTTGAGAGGTATGAACAAGTGTGTTTTCTAGAACAGAAAGGTAGCTGCAACCAAAGGGCAGAGATGTAAAAATAAAACTTAGACTTTTTTTTTGTGACTTTCTGTATTTTTCTTAGAATGCACTTCTGCTGTCTGGTGAAACAAAATATCAATACTAGCAACGGAAATTGCAGGCAACTTTAGACATATTGGTTAAACTACAATGTATAATATGGCATTCATCATGGAGTTGTGGCTACTCAGAGCGACTCAAAACCAAAAATACTTTGGCACCACTGGATTTCCCCATAGGCACCCAAAATTTCCAAATCCCAGAAAAATGCCCAGTAAATTAAGCATTGATCAACATAACTGTAAATGTCTGTCACTAGCGCAAGTGTGCTGTTTACTGTTACTCAATTTGTAACTGATGTCTAACTTAATAACTTAACATCTTTGCCAAAATTTCATTCATCTGTTAGTAGGGCCTGGGGCTCCCTTGTACTGGTGATGTACTTAAAACACAAAAGGTTTACAGTGTTCTTTGGGAATTACACCAGATACACAAAAATGGTAAGTGATGCATTAATACAAGAGAGGCTTTCCTCATAAGAGACATGGTACACAATACCAGCAAAATGCTTACCTTCAGTTCTACAGTAGTGTGTTTTAAGTCCCCGTACCTCACCATCACGGTCATGACTAGAATGTCACATTCCAGGGAAAGTGTGCAAGACAGTTACGTGAAAAATTCCAGCAGTGCGATTTTCAAAGGAACCAACAGTTTATCCAGTTTTTGATTACTTTTGTTTCTGATGATTTCTCACTGTTCCCTAATGCACATAAGACATGTGAGGGCCTTTACTTACTTGCTTAATTAATTAATTGGGGGACTGTGATAACTACAAAACATGTTTTCTGTTGCACATGGGACATGCGAGGGCCATTAATTAATTAAATGGGGAACTGTAAAATACAAATATGCCTTAATTGTGTTTGTTGCAATTCATATTTAGAGTTGTTACCTTTTCAAATGCACAAAGTGGGACACTTTTTTATGGAAAAAAACTTTTGCAGGACAAACTATACTCACAAACAGTACAAAGGGACAGTTCCCCCTCGAGACTTGAAAGAGTCATCTGCTGCCGCCGCTCCATTACTCATAACTGACTGCTGCTGCTAACTTAATTAAATCCAGCCAGACAGTCAGGATTCTTGATTCCACACAACCATTAATAATCCACAAACTGTTGCAACTTGTAAGTGAAGTGACAGCGTGCAACTACCAGAATGTTACACTCAGAGCCGCTGAGCCAGGTAAACAAAGAGCGTACACACCTCCTCCAGTGCTAAGCCGAATTCTGACAGGCTGACATTTGGTTTACGAAGATGACGTCATCATGTATGCCCCTGCATGCGATGATGTCAGCAACAACTTGAACAAAAAAAAAATGTAAAAAAAACAGGGACATTTGGAAATTGAAGGGGCCACTCAGGAATTCATGGCACCCCATTATTTTGCCCTCAGAACTGGTAAATGCCAAGGAATTCAGTATGCTTGAGAGGTATGAAGTGCCTAATCATTCAAAAGGCAGTAAATAATATATTATCATTAACAGAAAGCAAGGACACTGCCAAAATTTTATAATTATTTTCATAGAACATTTCTTTGATATTTCTCTCTTTTAACAGAATAACTTTGTGTAGTATTTAAAGTCTATTGTATGATTTACAGAGCTACATTTGCATTCATTTCATGTTGATACAGCACTGGTCATATTTAGAAATTTCATACAAGGAAGACTTTTGTGTTTTTTTCAGTTCTTGGTTATCTGTTTCTAGAGCAACAGTTAATTTACACCAGAGGAGTGTATAATGGGCTTTAGTGACACAACAGGGACTTGGGGTGTTACATCAAATGTTCAGTGAAGATTCATTTATCAAACCATTGTGCCTGAGCAAAACTGTGTAATCCAAACGTCTGTAAAAATTTCACAGTCATAAACAATGTACTTTATCATACATTTTGCATCTTTAACAGCTGTTGCCTTCTTTTTAAATATTTTGCCAGTTTTATTTGGAATAATAAGACTCAGTGTAGAAACTCCATCATAAAGATTTTACAAACTATAGCACATGGAGATTTTTTGGCAGACCTACCATTTAAAAAAAAAAATCTGAGTAATTTGTTAGCTTTCCAGATTTTTAATATAATTTATGTGTATTATTAGTTTTATGAGATAGTTATAAGTTTATATAGTCAGGAGAGAAAAGATTTGTTTGATAGATCATTGAACAATGCAGAATTAGTAAAATTCCATAGTGGAGGGTATATCTATCTTTATCAGTATTTGTCATATGTTGCACTTGTGATGAAATAAATTATCTGACAGTTTGGACAGTTATCTATCATCAGAAGCTAAGCCATGAGATTTGTTAAGAATTCACTGCTTGGGTCAACAGGACCTTTAAGCCAGCCCAGTAGATCAGCTCATTTTCCTTTGTGCTACTAAGCATTGTGTTTAGTAGTACCCCTCGGTGAGTCCCAAAGTACACAAAGTGGAAAATGGAAAAGTATCACTTTTACAGCAAAGAATTCTTAAAACTTGAATGTTTTTATGGTAATATTTGTATATGTTGATCCTGTAGGAGCAGATTTGTAAAGGCACATGTGGTTATTTAATATATTTGACATCTTGTTTTTAAAGAAATCTATTGTTTGTGGTGAGATGCCCAGTTACACATCTTTGCATATTTGTTGATATATTTTCTTCCATTTAGCACTGTGTGAAGAGTCAGACCATCAAACTACTGTTTTAAAGATATGTGCCATTGCACAAGATTCTGTATCAGGAAGACCATTTCTTCCTTGTTTCCAAGACCAAATTTTATGATTAAATCCAAGTTTATTTTGGTACAACAGCAACTTAATAAAAGGTTATTTATATTCTTAATATGCTCTTTGTTATGAGATTAACAAAGTATTTTGCGTTGTATATACACTATTTGGGAGCAGAATCATTGTTATTAGTATTAGTGTATCCTTAAATGAAAACAATTTACTCCAATTTTGAATTAATACTTTTAAAGCATTAAAATATCAGTTTGTGCCTTCACTAATCTCTTTGGTTGTAGTTATTTCCCAGTATTATATTTTCATGCTATCCCAGTTGTTATCTTATTTCTATATCAAAGGATTAGTAGTTTAATTAAATACCATATTTATTTTATGATTATATTTTAAGCTATCAATTCTTTCAGAGAACTTTAAAACATGATGCAGGGATAGTGTAGATGAATTAATAAAAAATTATTTAAAAATGCTGGGTTTTAGTACACCAAGAAATACTAATAATTTTGGTGTGATCTTTTTTAGTCGTATACAATCTGCTTGTGGTTCTATGACCAGTGCAAAAACTGTGAAAAAGAAAACCTCTATTTTAGTCCCTTTTGTAATTTTAAAAGTTCGGAAGATGAAACAAACATTTTTACTAACCAAAAAAAGATTACTGGTGTAATTTATTTAATCACCTTGTAAATAAGACGGGGAAACAAGTACTCCTTAACTGTTCAGCAGGTATGCCCGGTTGATTAAGCTAATAGCTTGTTCTATATCTAACCTAATACTCACCAATTTTAACTTAATATTCGCATCAGATGTTGGTGTTTATTATCCTTTTAATATTTTATGTATGTTTGTTTATAATAAAATCTGAATGAGCCCAATCTATAGTAAGTAGTATGACTTTATTTTTTTGCTTGTATATACCTAACGTTGTTATATCTATGTCAAGAGATGTAGGGCAATAAGAATTATATTTAGTCAGATCTTTATTTTGGTTTAATATTGATGTGATTAAGGAGTGTTTCTATGAGGAGGGCTTTTCATTATTATTTAAAACTGACTTGTATACTTTTTTCGGTAAAAGAATTATGATGCTTGAAAAAATGTACAGTTCAGGAATGATCCATTCATTTCCTGGAGCTTTATCATCCTCATCATCAAAACTGGTTTTGTTAACATTTTGCCATTCCCCTTTAATATTTTGTAGTTTGTTTTCTTTTAAGGTTTCTAAACAAACTTCATCCGGTATATCTAGAGTTTTCTTTGTTAATATTCTCATAATAATTCTTAAATGCATTCAATATAGTCATTGTCGGATACTTATTATTGTTTGGATTTTTCATACTCTCAATTTGCCTGAGTTTAGAAATCATTGTGCATGCTTTAGGACTGTAAATGTGCTACTATAGTTTTGTTTTCCAAAGCAATTGCTTCATTTTGGTTTAAAATGATTTGGTATTGCTTATTTAATTCTTTCATATTGTTAGTAGATTTGGTATCAGCCTTCTGGACTAATAACTTGTATTCAGTTATCTTGTTATTAAAGCAATTGTTTTATTCATTTCCTTTAATTTGACATCATGAGGTCATGTTAAGATCGAAATGTGATTTCAGTGCATCTCACAGTAAAATATCACTAGTATCCCCACTTTTATTAATATGTATGTAGTCTTTTTCTGAAAACCTTTAAAGTTTTCTCCTAGATGAAGCTGTTCTGTAATAAGACATTTTTTCTGCCTCCTCCCCTTGCAGGACTGAGACAGATGGCTCCTGTACCTGCACCACACTAGCCCATTTATTCTACGGTTGCAGGAGCTAAGAATTCCCAGCTGAGGTGAGACTTCTGCTGTGGCATATTCGCTCCTGCCAAAGAATCCCCTATGAGCACATCCATTCACATCAAGATTTGGGTGGTAGGGAGTCAGCCAACTTGGTAATCCTGGGGTTCACTTCAAAATCCTGAACTCAAAATCCTGAAAGCTCATAGTACTGAATCTCATAATACTGAAAAACATATAGAACACCAACACCGACTGTATTGCAGCAGAAATATATACAGAAACATATTACTCATCTACATTTATAAGCAGGGGGGCAAGCCCCGCTGCTTCCCCCACACCCCCTGCTACTTAAATATATCAACTCTGAGATCGCACTTCACAGAAGAAAATGGTAAACATACCATTACATGCTTCATGACTGCCTGTTGTAACCTTAGTCATGTTCCCTTTTAATGTACTACACTACAACATAACTCATCTTAGTGTAGTGAAGTGCGATCTCGGAGTTGATATATTTAAGTAGCATGGGGTGTCGGGGGAGCAGCCCCCCCACATGGAGGGTGCAGGGGGGCTTGACCCACTGCTTATAGTTGGTTTAGACTGATATGGTTTGTCTTTTCTCTGTTTCTGTATGTATTTCTGCTGCAATGCAGTCAGTGTTGGTGTCCTGTATGTTTTTCAGTATTGTGAGTTTTCAGTATTTTGAGCTTTCAGGATTTTGAGTTCAGGATGCTGAGCTTTCAGGATTTTGACGCAAACCCAAATAACTGAATATGGACAAAATAGTGTGTTAGCAAACAATTTCCTAATATGTAATATGTTGTAAGCACATAAAGCTAAAGCTTAAATGATTCTACACATCCCTCCCAAAAGAAGAAGTTCAAATACAAAATTCTTAACAAGGAAACCTATATGCCCTTGCCAGAATAAGAATTCCTAAACAGGGGTACAGTTTAAATGTAATCTAACTGCAGTATCTTACTCGGTTGCAGCAAAAGACTAAGGAGAAGACAGTATCTGGTTCTTCTGCTGCTCTCCAGATTTATTTTCTACTCTTCTCTTTCTTTTCATCTCCCTTCATTACAGTTACACTCTAAAATATCTGTTACATTCCTTAGCCTGTGAATAATTAAGTGATGCAAGAGGAGAAAGAAATATTTTTTTAGAAATATTTTCTTTTTCCATTGAGATGCCAAATTCACTTGGCATCTATAAAATGTGGAAACCTGGCATTAAATCCCAATGAAAATGCTTACAAATGTAGAAACTGCTACTCCCCCCGCCCCGCATTTACCAGCCAGCTTGTCATTTCTTCCTTCCAGTCATTCCACTTGGAGGTTGTTGGAGAAATGTATTCCTTTTCAGTACAGTCCTCCTTTTGTCACTCTTTGACCAAATGAAGGCTGAACTCCTGGGTGCCCCACTGGATAAGGAGTTCCTTTTTGGCCGTCCTGTAGAAAAAGTATTTGAGAAGTTGGATAAAAAGTGAAAACAAATTAAAGCTGTGAAGAAAGTCTATCTACCACTTCTAAATCTTCTAGGTATAATAGAAATTATCCTTCTTAAACCTTGGCCTTTTCCTCCTAGGTAAGATAAGGAGAGGCCTCCCTGATTATATTGATCCAGACAGTCTAGGAAGTGGCAACCTGATCAGCGCCCTATACCTACAGATTCCAAGGTCCCTACCCCCCCCCAGGGAAGAGCTGTCCCCCATCCGCAATCCCATACACTCCTTCTAGTGGGGAAACTCTCCTCTTTTCTACAGCAGTGGAAACTCTTAAGTGGAGACCAGTGGGTTTTACACATCATAGATGAGGGGTATTCCATTCACTTCAGGGAATGGCCATTCTTCCTAGGAATGCCAAAAACCTACAAATGAACAAGAGGGTCTTGTCCCTCCCACCCTGCTAGGTCTTTTACAACAAGAATCCATTCAAACCAGTTCCTGCAGGGGAAGAGGGCTCAGGATTTTACTCAAGAATCTTTCTCATCCCAAGAAAGGAGAGGGTACCTGGAGACCAATATTAGATCTGTAAAAGTTAAACAAGTTCCTGTATGTCCCAAAATTTTAAATGCTAACCTTTCAAAAAATATCCATGATTTTTCAAGTGTCTTCTGTGGTCCGTCTTGATTTAAAGGGCACCTACTTGCATGTCCCCATTTCAGAGCAACACAGGAGATGCATGTGGATTGTTGCAGCATGATTACATTACCTATTTTCTGTTTTACCATTTGGCATATCCCCTACTTCCAGAGTTTTCACCAGATGTCTAGTTCCAGTTATGGCCCATTACAGAACATTAGGGGTGCATATTTACCCTTACCTGGACAACTGCCTCATTCAGGGAAAATCCATCCCAGAACTCCCAACAGCCTTGCGAATCACAATGGACTGCTTCCACAAGGTAGGTATAATGTTCAATCTCTGCAAGTCACAAATTTAGCCCCAGACAAGAATTCTTTTCCTGGGTGCACTGACAGATTTAGTGCAACAGAATGTACACCATGCACTGTGTGGGATTTGTCAGATGTTTGTAACTAAAACACTCTGCAGTTGTCTGTTGTCCTCTCTATTTATTTGGAAAACTAACATCTGAAGCTTTTGGCTGAGGATACCATAGCCGAATCTGCCCACTCTGAAGTTCAGCCACCAGTTAAGAAAAAAGCTAAAAAGGGACATACTGATCCTGCTGCTATCCAGCCTCCACCGAACTTCTGTCTTAGGTTGGATGAAGAACCCAAAGACAGTCTGGTGCCAATGGCAGTTCACTCTGCTGTGACCCAGTTGGAGGCCAACATGGAGTTGTTTATCTACATGTCCACAGAGGCTGTGTACATGTCTGATACAGATGTGGAAGGGGAACCATGGCTTTTTATATTCAGGGGGCCTAGGGGGATGCCCTGAATATTAGGTAGGAAAGAAGTGCCCTCATTGAATCTAGCTAGGGGTTTGAACCTCCTAGATTTGTTAAAGCAGATGTTCCTGTAAAAAAGAAACAGAAAATCAAACATGTGACTTCTGTAACTAAGGATCCTTACAGAGAGTGGCAGTACTTTACTCAGGGGCTGTTTAATACCATTATGGCCTTGAAACCCCCAAAAGGGTTTTCTGTCTTTGCTACTGTTTCCTGGTCTTCCACCACTTCTAAGAGGCCTAAGGATTCTGATTCTTCTGATGGAAAGTGGGATTCTGGTGAAGAATCTTTGGCATATTCCTACCATTTCAACTCTCCTCTTGCCCTGGGGTCTGATGAAGATTCACTGTCCTCTGATGCTCCTTTTGAAGAATTATCTTTTGGGGATACAATGGTCTGTTTGATGGAGCACTTTAAGTGGACTGTTCGCAGGTTTCTGAGGTTCAAAAGAGATGTGGACTCCTGCAAATGGCCTTGGCAAGACCTTCTACACAGGGCCAGCCTTTGGTCAACTGATCCCCTAGGCAAAAGGTCTCCATAGTGCCCCCATCCTGGTCTACTTACACCATCCAGTTTACTGGAAATGTGCCCCTGCTAGAGTGGTGCCCTAGGCAGCTGTCTAGTTGGCCTATGCTTAAGGCCAGCTATGCTTTTACAGTCCCTCCTATTTTAGCTGCCCTTTTAGATATATTTTGCAGTGGCATATCAGGCTACTGACTGTCAACATCCATCCCCTAAGAAGCCAGACAGATTTTATAAAGTCCCTCTGGATCATAATTATGTCTATAAAACCTTCATCTGATCCTGCTGTTCCATGTCCACAGATAAACCGTCCAACTGCTGTCCTCATCCAAGCTTTTACCTACTAACAAGGGCACTCTTACTTTGGCCTTCATGGCCATTAATTATCAGACTAACATGACTAAATATGTCCTGGCTGTTCTCTCCCAGCTTGGGGAGGGTTTTGCTTATATGTCTGATATTTAATTCCATTAAATGCAACTATAATGCTTCTGATGCCTCTTCTAGGGTAGCTGCATCTGGTTCTTTCATGAGGAGATACTCTTAGTGCCTTCAAACATTACTTGAGGGCATTAAGGCCAAACTTTTAAATTCTTCCTTAGACAACCAGAATCTCTTTGGCACTGCTGCTGCTGAATTGATTAAACCCCTTTAGGATAAGGGTAAGGCTATGCAAGACCTGAAGCAAATTTGTGTTTCCTCTGTTCCCAAGTTCCAGAGGAACTATTCATCTAAATTGTCTTTTGCCTGTAAGCAGGCTGAACATCATGCTAGGAGAAAGAAGGTTCCTAAGTGGATTTTCTCAGAAAATGCACTCAAGAGTTCTAGAGGCCAAAAACATGCTTTTCTTGATAAGTCTGTCTCCTAGCCAGATTCCTGTGTCCCTCAGGCTAACCCTTTCCTTTCTTGTTTGGCAACAAATAACCACAGATGTCTGAGTTCTTTCCATCATCCAGAATGGTTATTTTATGGTTTGGAAGTCCATTTCTCCTTTTTATGGCCTTCCTCGGCCTCGTCCTTGCCTGCTTCCTTATTTATTTATTTTTTTGGTTCTTTATGATCTGGGTGGATCAGGGAACCATCCATCCTGTTCCCTTGTCTCAACAGGGAATAGGTTATTATTCTAGAATGTTTCTGGTTCCCAGGAAGGAAGGAGCCGTGGACCACTCCTTTCTTGAGGTCTTTTCTTTCAGGATGTTGTCTCTTACTTTTCCTCTCTGTTGCTTCCTCAAGATTTTCTGGTATCTCTGTATTTAAAGGACCTCCATATTTCTGTTCACCCTGTTTCTTCCTTTCATTATCAGTTCTCTACTTTGCCTTTTGGTCTTTTTGTAGCTCCAAGGGTCTTTGTCCAGTCACTGTCATAGCCTTCTGCAGTGTTCAGAGAAATCAGATATTCCCTTATTTGGATAAACTTTTAATTCAAGCACCCTCTTAGCAACTCCTGCTTTAAACTCTACACTTCACTGTACTGCTTCTGTACAGTGTAGAGGTCATCCTCAATCTCAAAAAGTCTGCGTTGACTCCCTCTCAGGGCCAGATGTTTTTGGTTGCAGGATTTAGACCATTCCACTGCTGTCTTGTCTCCTGCTTCCCATAGTCCTCTCTTTGACTGCTTATTTCCAGTCTCCTTTTGATCTTCCAGTCCTTCCTGCGAGGGAATTTCTCCAATTTCTCCAAGTCCTAGGTACATAGCATCCACCATTCCCATGGTTCCTTTTGCCAAACTCCACTTGAGGAATTTTCAAGGATGTCTTAAGACTGTTTGGCTCCAGCAGTGTCACCCTCTGGAGTATCCAGTGCCTCTCTTAGCTTGTCTCCGACTCAAGCTCCACTGGTGGATTCATCAGATTTCCCTTAATCCATGTCTGCCTGTTCAGGTTCCTCTCCCTACTACATTGGTGGGGTACTCCTCAGGTGGATCTTTTTGTCTTCTCTCTGAGCAGGCAATTTCTTCAGTTCTGTTTCAGAGTGCCAAATCCTCTGGCTTGGAAAGTGGATGCCATATCTTTCTTGGAAGGGAATGTTTCTTTATGTCTATCCCCTCTTCCTTTACTACCAAAGTTCTTGCACAAGATCATATGGGACACATCCGAAATCTTGCTGGTACCTCACTTTTGGCTCAGATAGCACCGGTTCCACCTTCCATTTCACATGGCCAGGGGCAGTCACCACAAGTTACCTTACAGGATGGATCTTCTCATACAAGACAGCAAATCTCACATTCATCCTCATGTGTCCTACTCTTCAACTGACACTTTGGGTAATAGGTTTTGATTCCTTTCAGGCATCAATTTTCTGAGGAAGTGCTTTGGGTTTTGCAGGCCACAAAACTCCAAGAAAATCCTATGTGACTAAATGGAAGAGATTTCCTATTTAGTGTCTCGAGCATGACGTGGACCCTTTTTCTTTGGGGGTCCATATGGCCCTTTCTTATTTTTGTGAGTTGCTCAATTCTGTTTTAGCATATTCATCTGTTAGTTCATTTGTCAACCATTTCCAACTGTTTACCTCTGAATCCACCTTTACCTTCTAGGCTTGAAGTCAAACAATTTTAAAAGGTGTCCTTCATGTCAGGCTTCAAAGACAGCATATTCCTCCTTTTTGGAACCTTAATTTTGTTCTTGAAAAATTGGCTCAGTCCCCTTTTGAGCCTGCTTTTTAATTTTCCCTACAACATTGTGCTTGGAAGACTGTATTGTTAATGGCTCTTACTTCTACCAAGAGGGTTTCTGAACTTCAAGCACTCATGGCAAGTCCTCCTTTTTCGTTTTTTCACAAGGACAGGATTCTCTTTGTGCCAGTCCTTATTTTATGCAGCGTGGTTAGTAATTTATACTTGAATCAGTCCATTCATCTTCCTTTTTTCCCTTCTCCACGGACTACAAGTGAGAGGATTCTTCACACCTTGGATTTACGTAGACAGCTCAAATAGTGCTTGGATAAGACAAAACACCATATTAGGAAATCTGAGCAACTTTTTATTTCCTTTCATGCAAGGACATTGAGCTTGGAAGTGTCTAAGCAAACCATCTCCTTCTGGATTTCTAAAGGACTTTTCTTTTAGCTATTCTTTTTATGACAGGTAGCTTTCCTCTTCTGTTTGTGCTTATTCTACCAGGCAATGGCCTCATCTGGTGTTTTTTTCAAGGGTTTGGATGCTAGGTCCATCTTGGAAGCTGCTACTTGGTCTTCTGTTCACATTTTTACCAAACAGAAGTTGGATGTCATTTCCAAGGCCAAGGCAGTTCTGCCAGGGCCATCCTTCATGGGCTTGTGGAGGGCTCTTCTCTGCCTTCCTCCTCCCATACTTTCCGGTAGTTCTTGTACTCTTCCCATAGTAAAGAATACTGCAACAGTGCTAAGGAAAAGACATAGTACACCTGACAGATCATACCATAACAGTAGATGTCCTACTTTTCACAGTTGCAGTATTCTGTCCCTCCCTCCCTCCCTCCTGCCCCCTGTTACTTTCTGTTGTTATCCTTCTGTCTGAGGGGTCTTTTCTTCCATCTTTTTCTCCTTGTTCTTCCCTTCCTGGATATATCGGTATAAAAGGTGTGTTGGTATTTGACTTCTCATGGTGTATCCTTACAGTTTATTTGGTGACTTCCTGGATATATGTTATTGCCTTCTCTGGATTTGCTCTGGTTCTTCTGGGGACTTCACTTCGGAGGATTAAGTGTCCATATGTCACATACGTACATTACATGTTGTACGTAGGACATTCATCTGCCATACAATGCCTGGAAGGTGTAAAGGTTTGGGTATGTTGTCTGGATATAGGCTGGGATATTCCAAGAGTAAAGAATAGTCCAACAGTTAGACATTGGGCATCTGCTGTCATAGTAAGCTCCTACGCAACTGTACTTTGCCTGGGGAGCACACTTAGGACCCCTGATGTTGCAGGGTATCTGGAATCCAGTTCAAATAAAACTGCACAGAGACCAGAAAGAAATGCTGGCAGTTTTCTAGCCAGTGAAGCCTTTCAATACAACCTCAACCCAGGAACAGATCTGGACAGACAATACCGTGGTTATTTGGTACATAAACAAGCAAGGGGAATCCATTCCCAGCCCCCTGTGCAGTCTTGCAATGAAAATATGGCTGTTGGCACTGGATTTACAACTGACACTCATAGCATTTTACATCCCTGGTCAGAACAACACCCTAGCAAAGTCTCTGAGCATGGATCTTCAGGACCCCAACTAATGGATGCTGAAAAGAGAGATTTTCTTGGGACCTTACCTATCAGTGGAGGTGAGCCAGTCTAGACCTTTTCACCTGTCATCAAAACAGATAACTACAAAGGTTCTGCTCCAGGACTTAGCAGGGAGGGATATGGAGAGCTGATGCTTTCTCTTTCAAATGGAGAGATCTCTTTCTTTATGCTTTTCCACTGCTCCTCCTAATTCTAGGGTACTGAAAAAAGTAAGGTCAGACATGCCAAGCATGGTTCTCATAGCCACCTTCTGGCCAAAGCAACAGTGGTTCTCCCTCCTCTTGACCCTTGGAGAAGGGAGATGTTACATTCTTCCACAGGTGATGCACCTACTCATCCATTTAAAGGGATCTGTCATCCATCCTCAAGCTAACAGCATGGAGGATTAGCTGGTGACCTCCAGATAATGCTAACTACTCTACAGAAGTACTGTCTATCTTGAGAATACAAGAAAATCATATTTATCCAAAATGGAAAAGACTTTCTTTTTGTTCAAGAACAAAAACACTAGTCCTCTTTTGGACATAAATCATGTGTTTGAATACCATTCAGGATTGTATCACCAGGGCCTTTCTTGCATTATTAAGGTTCATGCTTTGGCCATCTCTGCATGCCTTACTTGTTCCCCCATCTATTCTCATCTGCACCTAAAACAATTCCTAAAAGGGATCATACGGATAAGGCACTCCAGCAGAAACTCTTTCCCCTACCTTGGAGTTTAACTCCGTATTAGAAATACTCAAATTGCCACCTTTTGAGCCAGCAGCTTCTTCTCCTCTAAAGACGGTCACTTGGAAGACTTACCCTACTGTTGCCATTACATCAGCCGGGGGGGGGGGGGTCCTCAAAGCTATAAGCCCTGATTTGCAAAGAAGCCTTCTCTGTGTTTCACAGGGACAGTGTAAACCTAAGAACTAACTCCACCTTTATGTCCAAGGTAGTTTCAAAACTTTTCTTGAATCAAGCTAATTACTTGCCGGTGTTCTTTCCAAACTCACAGAATAAAGCCGAGCAAATCCTGTATTCCTTGAATGTACACTGACAGATCAGGTATTACCTGGAGATGACTAAGCTCCCAAATAGAGCAGGTCAACTACTAGTGGCTTTGCAGAAGGGTAAGAAGGCAGTACAGCCTCCAAACAAATTATCTCTAAATAGATAGCCAACTACATTACTTTCTGTTATATCCATAATAGTAAACCATTAACCAGCCAATGACAGAGCTCAGTTCACCAGACACTGTGCTGGTGTCACTGCCTTCCTTAATGATGTCCATACACAGACCATCCTGGAACCTGCCACATGGACATCTGTCCACACCTTTACTAAACATTACCATTTAATCAGTGCCTCCAGGGCTGGGACAGGTTTTGCTACTGCTATCCTACAGTACATGCTTTCTTGGGGGCCATTAGACAGACAGGCTGCCCCCTCCAACTTGTAGTTTTGGGAGTCCTCCCAAGAATCAGAACCAAAACACTGACTATGAAGAACAAAGTACAGTTTTGTCACACTTGCCATAATTGTAGATGTTAGAGTATTTCCATGTTGCAGTACAAACTCCCACACACTTACTGCTCTATCTGCTGGCTTCTACCCATACCTGGGTGGGACTTTTTATGGTGGATAGTCCTTATACACCATCATCCCGACCTTCTATTACTATGCCATGGTTGCAACCTTCCCTTATCCCTTACTCAAACTGTGACATCTGGAAGGGTCATGTTGTCCTTGGGCATCAGACTGCTGTTCACTACCTAGAAAGATATGAAGCTGGCACTGACAGACACCCCTCTTATACCCTGACGTCTGGACATTAGTCTTCAGATTTTCGTCGGCTAGGGATGATGTAAAGACTGTGGAAAGTGGGCTGGTCATGGGCTTCTGCAAGGCAGGAAGAACCAAGAATGAGTACTGCAACATTGATCTACTTGAGCATCTTCAGTTATGGTAAGTATGACACAACTGTATGTACTTTGTATTTCAGGTTTCCACTCTTTTCAACTACTTGTTTACTGTATTTTTTTAGGTACCGTTAACAGTATACAGAACCTCATTCATAGGCATATATCACAGTCAGCAACAAGGTTATACAACGGTTTCTATTTTTGTGCTATAAAGCTTTCATCTCCCGTTTTTTTCAGTGATTTTGTGAACAGCACTTACGCATTTCTGTGTCTTGAACTACCATTGTTAACCGTTCATCTTTTCATTTAAGTTCACCTCTCCTTAACCATTCATGAGTTAAGTATTGATCAATGTAGTTGTTTCTGGAATTCTGTATACATTACACTAACAATATAGCGATGAAGCTGTTTTATGAAGTGGTTTAAGAATTACAATTTTTGTTACTCTTAAATAAATACCTTGATGCTCTGTATTGTAATTCCAGTAAATGTTATGACAAACATTTTTAAGATTTCTCAAGAGCTTGTAAATAAAGATATTTATGAGGTATTTTTGATCAGTATTGCTCTGGAATATAGTCTTGTTTCTGTCTAATGCTTAAATTGGTCTTTAGAACCCAGTTGTAATTTTAAATTAGTAATGAATTCATTCTGAGGCTAGAAATACATTACTGTCCATATGGAAATTGGCTTTAATGTCTGTACTTTGATTTATTGTAACTTTGTAGCCTAGAATTTTTCCTTTTGTTTGGGTTAAAAGGATCAGGTGATTGAGTCTTTTTTGTAACGGTCAATATTAGAGTGCCATCAAATATGTAGTACGTTTCTTGTTAATGATAGGGTCTGTAGGATAGCAGTTCTTATAGATTCTAATAAAAAGTGTTAGTTATTCCATTTCAAGAGTAAAAACAGAAGGGAAATAGGATGATCCTGTCTTACTCTATTACACTGACTGTACCTAGACAAATCCTTCCCCTTTTTTATGCATCTGTGTTATATAATATTGATTTGATCATATTAATTTGAACGTCCAGTAATTATATCTTTTTAATATTGCAGAAGTTGTCTTTTATTGAAGTCAGATCAACTGAAAGCAGTATTGGAAATTGAACTGTTTTTTTGAGTGTATATCAGTATAATTTTTACTGGGTGAGTTGTGATGATTATCTTCCACAAAAAAAGTATTGATAAGTTGTTAGCTTAGTAAATATCTGTTAAGGAGAACTGGTAAGAATTTGTAGTTATTGGATTAATAAGGGTCTGCACTTTATAAGAACTTGGTTTTGAAGGATCATTCTATATTGCTACAGAGTTGATTTTTTATTGTAGCCTAGCCTGGAATCATATACAGCTGTATTACCTTAAGCAGGAGGGGCAACGCAAGGCAAATCTTTCTGCTTTTTAACTTATATGTTGTATTATGTATCCTGAATAATTCAGAATATAACTTAAAAAGACACATTGACCATTCATTATCACATCTGAATTTTGTAAGACATTTGAACATCAGCTTGCCTCTCATCTGTTCAAGATAGCAGCAGTTTGATTCCAAACTGAACTCATAGATTCATAGGTAAGTACTAGGCTAGATGTCTTTGTGGGCCATTTCAAGCCTATCCAATTTCCATTTGTGAGAATCAAATCCTGTAGCTTTTGCCTGTGTGGTAAACACCTTAACCATTATGCCAACCCCAAACTCTTAGAAAATACTTCTCAAACTTTATTTCTAATAAGGAATCTTAAACCTCTAGTTCATGTTTTGAAATGGTTGAAGTTGTTTATTTGTATCCTGAAAAATGACTTTATTTTATTTCCAGTATAATTAAGGTCTTAAATGCAGCCTGTTAATTCTGTTCACTCGTTTGCTGCTGTGAACTAGAGGTCCAGACTTAGTTGGCTTTAGTCACCAGCGAACCCAACCCCCAACCACAGCAAGTTCTCTTATGTTGATGTTTTGTTATATGCTTGACAAACCAGCAAAAGCTAGTTTAGCAGTCTTGTGTATTTAATAAACTAGGTGTGAAATAACTCTTAGGATGAAGAGTCCTAAAGGATTGGTACCATTTTTCTCCTTTAACATTTAAAGACATCGCTGGTGACCAGTGTTTTGCCAAGTTTCAGGCTTCATCATATTATTAAATGTTTTGCCACTGATATAGTGTCTTTGACTTAGTTAAATCCTACTGATGGGCATTCTGTCCACCAAAAATAACATCTTAGATGTGCATTAGACACCCACCGTACCCATGGGTGTGGGGGGGAGTCTCCTGATCATCCTTGACTGTGAGGGCTCCAAAAAACGGCCTCTGGTTCAAGAAGATGAGGATTAAAAAAGGATCATTCACTGATTGCAAGCTTTATCCTGAACAGGGTTGTGGTTTAATTCGATTAAAATAAAGCCAATAATCAGTGAACAAATGTGAGAAAAGTAAGTGCTAGAGAATGGCAGCCCAGAATGAGTGATCTAAGTTGTTACCCCAGATTTTACGAGCAGATGTTCCTGATCCTCTGGGATCATTTTCTCCTTCAGGAAGCTTTATAAATAATTTCAGGACAACAGATAATGTAACTCTCAACTTATTGCTCAGGAATTCTGGGCAAAGTCAAAAATGGAGGAGTAAAAGTCAGAAACACTTTTAAAATATTCTTTAATTAATTTGAAAAGTTAATAGCATGATATGTTTTGCATCAACATGTCTTTTCTAAACAATAAGTTTAAAACACTAATGTTTGGCATTATTGACTGCCTATAAACCTAATTACCAGCAAATCAAAAAAAAATTACAAAGAGCAGGGCAGAAATCTGATACAAAACTAGGAATATTCTGCTAAATCAGGGACAATGAACAGGTATCCATTACTCTTGTATGAAGTGAATAAAACTAACTTACCCCCTGCTGTTGTTGGATGACTGCTAAACAACAGTCACTGATCTGGTGAGGTAGTGTTAGTGGCACACAATGTATTGTTATTTGCTGTAATCAATGTAAAATTAGTATGGCTATGGCACGTGCTTGTGAGGGTTACAGTATTAAAGTAACAAACTGCCTATAATTTTTTTCACTTGATATCATAAGCATCATCAGCATTGTCATTATGGTTGTGTGTGTGTGTGGATGGGGCGTTAGTGTATTTAACAAGTTTGGCCATAATTTCTTTTGCTTATAACACACATAACTTACATGATAGTTGGCTATCTACGTTTGTTTGGCAGAAGAAGGATGTGTTTAAAAGCAGCTACTCATTGCCACAGTGGCATAGTGAGTAGTGCTGCCATTTCACAGTGCTTTGCCCTGGGTGAGTGCTTGGCTGTAGCTTTTTCTATGTGAAACCCACTTGCCCTCCTTGTCACTGTATGGATTTACCTGTGATATCTGGTTTCCTCCAACACTCCAAAGACATGCTGTAGATGAACTAGCATTCGTCTAGTTTCTATGTAAGTGAGAATGCAGCATGTTCGTGTGTGTTTGTACATCTTCTGACAAACCTGGTTTGTGTGTGTGTGTGTGTGTGTGTGTGTGTGTGTGTGTGTGTGTGTGTGTGTGTGTGTGTGTGTTTGAAAATAGCACCAGTTTTGACCTGTGGACATAAGCAATAATGCTGAGCAGATACATAGCTCATCTGAGTAACTGTAAAAAGTGCAGTTAACTAATTATCTTTCAAAAATAAGGTATAAAATGTACCACAGAACATCTAGTAAAATGTACCACAGAACATCTAGTCCTTTTGAGCCCCTAAGATTTGGTGGCCCCCACACCCCAGACTGAATGTATGGCTTTTGACACCTCACGGTCCAAACCCAGCCGCCCTCAGAGGTGTCAACAGAAGGCTGCTGTAGCTTGTGTGAGGGCTGGGGATGGTGTGGTCATTATATCTTAAATTTTCCTGACAGTCAAACCTCAGAAGTTTGTCCAGGAGATCATTATTGCTTGTGTTGGTGCTGGGGTCAGTGTGGTCATTATTTCTTTTACTTCTCTCACAGACCTCAGAGTTGTCCACGTCTGCAAAGAAGGTCAATATAGCTTGTGTCAGGGCAGTGTACATTTTTGGAGCAAATAGTTGGAATTCATAACTGTGATCATTATTTTTTCACTTTCTTCACAATCAAACATCGGGCTGATATACAGGTAGCTGCCTTTTGGCAATAGAGGTAAGGAGGCATGCTATGTATATGTATGACAGCAGTCACTTGAAATACTTGATTCTGGCCATTTATTCCTTTGGTTTAATCAGGGATGAACAGATGATGGTAACTGTCTTTTTTTGTGGGAGAGGTAGGAAGCCAAGCAGTATTCTCATATATGATCTATGTATCTATTCAACCATTTGTCTTCTGAGTTTAGTGGGAGCTGTGACTGTTGCATTTTCTTTGAATGGAAAATTAAAACAATTTATTTTCTTATTCATGGCTTTCTGTTCAGGTCACCACAGGATCAAAAAAAAAAAAAATAGAAACTGCTCAAAACTGCACCTCAGAACATCCAGTACCCTAAATTTTAAAATGCACTTCAGAGCATCTAGAAAGCCTTGACATCTGAAGAGTAAAGCAAAATGTGAAAAAAATATTAGTAAGAATGCTTTTTATTCAATCGCTGTAAAAATAAGGAAGAAGAGTGAAAACTTTGCAAGAGAAAAACAGACCAACTGATTTCAGAAAAGCATTTGAGGTTGGTTTTGCTGATTCTGGTAATGAGTTACCAGAAGTATTAGCAGGAGTCACCAAAACCCTTGAAGGCTTTTCAGAAATCAGCTTGTCTGTGTTTCTTTTGTAAAGGTTTCACTCTTCTTCCTTATTTTTTACTTTTTAGAGCAACTGAATAAAGAACATTCTTTATTAAAAAAAATATTTTACATGGATTTTTTCTTAAAAACTAAAAAAAAGTTGGGAAGTCAGCAATGCAGGCAAACACCTACATCCATTGGGAAGCAATCATTATGCAATAGACAGTACTTCAGCACCCTAGACAGCTCAGTGCATCGAGGAGTGGGACAGAGCCACAAGACTAAGAAAAATGTAGTCTGCATGGTGTGTGAAGCCCAGGATGGGAGAAAACAGGAGAGAGCACTGGATGACGTGTGTATATATTGGGGGTGGGAGTGGGTGGGTGAAAAAGTAGGCAATGGGGAGAAGCCATGGAGCCCTTTATCTAGGGCACTGTTTCACATAAAGTTTGACCTGTACATGGGTCTGTTGTAATTTATAATCAGTGCAAGTAAATGGCCCTCTTTGAGGTGGGCTAACATGATATGGTACTCGGCCTGTCATAATGTTAGAGCATCGTAGTTACAGTTCAGTGGTACTACTCCAAAAACACCCCAACATGAAGTAAAATGTTGATAATGAAAGATAATAGTGACAGGGTGATACTTAGATTATAAATGTCCAGGTCCCCCCAACTTGACACTAGCTGGGGGCTCCCAAAATGCTAACACCTGCTCTGGGTGTACAAATAATCAACTTTTATGGATAGCCCCATAAAAATATCCTGTGAAATTAGTTCTTTTTCAAGCTAATTTTGTGAAAAGGTCTTGTGATTTCTTTCATTACCAGTAAATTCATTTTTGAACAATCTGATCATACTCTAAGGGTGTATCAATTCTTGATCTTTTGTTTAGTAGATAATTTGATTTAATAATGTTTTTGCTTTTAGGCATTATAAAGAAAAAGAAGAAGAAAGCAAGACAACTTCTGAGGATGATGAGACTAGTTTACCAAAAAAAAAAAAAACTCAGCTTCCGAAACAAAAATGTGAGAAGTAGCTCCATTGTTATGGTTTCTGTATACGCCAGTCGTTGTTCCTATACAAAATCTTTTCGCTCATTGAAAAATTCAACAATCATCTACTGATCCTTCATGGGGACTGGAATATTACAATTAGACCGGAATTAGACAGAACCTGTAAAACCAATAAACAACCAATAAGTACTACTAATACTATAAGAGATATGATGGAAGTTTTCAACTTGTTTGATCCTTTTGAACTTTTTAGAAACGTCCCCAACATTAGTAACTACACATTTTTCTCTGCTTACCTTAAATCCTGGTCCAGGATAGACTTCTTTTTAATATCAACATTGTTTGCTTCCAACGATATAATATATAGCAGTCACCCCAGAACTATTTCTCATCATGCCAAAATTAACCTACAACTAAATATATGTAAACGTAACCATGAGAATCTCATCCCTACAAATTGGTCCCTTAATCCAAACCTCCTGAACAACCTGACTCTCCATAGAGAAATTCAAGAATTCCTGTCACAGATATTTACCTCCTTTGAAATGTCTGATATACCTATAGATGTTCAATGGGCAGCTGACAAAGCTACTTTAAGAGGTACCCTTATCCAAAAATCCTCTCTAATTAAAAAACAATCTAAATCCCGCACTTTGGTGCTAGAAATAGAACTAAAAAAGCTAGAATCAGAACTCCAAACCAAGTTCTCTCCTGACATTGAGAAACAAATATCCACCATTCAAAAGCAACTTCACGAATTACACCTTAGTCAATACTCACTTATGGAATCCAGATTTGTCCATAAGTATGCTGAATGGGTGAAAACGCCATCGAAGATCCTAGCTAGGATTATAAATATCAGACCCCCACCTACTACAATAAAACATATTATTCATAAGGGTCGCTCCTATTTCACAGATAAGGAAATCATTCAGGTCTTTCAGGAAGTATATGAGGAAATTTATGGACCCCAAACACTTGAATCAGAAGGCCTACAGGACTCTTTCCTTAATGAATTACAATTTCCAACAATAAATGATAGTCACTTTAAATTACTTAAGGCACCTATAACCTGGAATGAAATCTCATTGGCTATAAACAAGCCGAAACCAGGCAAAGCCTCAGGACCTGATGGTTATGTGTCAGAATTCTACAAGTCCTTCAAGCAAATACTTGCCTCCATACTTCTTAAAGTTTACAATTACATTATTCAGTTTGGTATATCTGATCTTATCTCAACAATTCCAAGACCATTTTTATGCCAAAATCAAATGACAATAACATTAGCACAAATGACTCCTGTCGCCTTAATTAACATTGACATAAAGATTCTATCATCTATCTTAGCAAATAGACTAAAAAGCGTATTACCACATATTATATCGCATGACCAACTGAGTTTCATGAACAATAGGCATGTTTGGGATAATACTCTAACCATTGAAGCCATAACATATATAACAAATCTCTGTCGATGCTTTTGATCGGGTAAACTTAAACTTCCTCTTTAAAACCTTGAAACACTTCTCCATTCCTGATGAATTTATCAAAATGGTTACAACCCTTTACACTAAGGCCTCCACTACCCTCAATATAAACAAAAAAAACTCCATACCAATTCAGATTATAAATGGTACAAGACAGGGTTGTCTACTCTCACCCTACCTGTTCAATATCTATCTTGAAGTATTATTGCTAAAACTAAGCCAGAAAACATTCCACCGTTCAATCTAATTATATAAAATACAAGTGAAATATACCGCCTTTGCAGACTATTTAAACATCTATCTAGAACTTCCCTCAACAGAACTTGAAAAAATTCTATGTTCAATGGACAAATTTTCACAAATCTCAAATTACGCCATTAATCCTAACAAATCAATAATCTTTACGCTAAACCCCCTTGGTCACAAAGAATTCTTTATTCCAGAAACAACAATCAAAGTTAATTATTCCCTAAAATATTTGGGTATAACCTTTGCTCACCCTCAGCAAGAGCTAATTAATGGTAATTTGTACAAAACATGGTCTAAAGTCATTGAAGATCTCACAAGATGGAAGAGTCTAAACCTATCCCTTCTCTGAAAAGTAGCTATTTTAAAAATGAATATTCTCCCCAAACTTCTTTTTCACTTCTTCGTTCTTAACCAAAACATTCCGAACACTTTTTTTTTCGAAAATAAATGTTACGCTGGGGAAATTTATTTGGCACCCTAAAAATGTTAGAATCAGCTACAGCAAACTTACACTTCCCAAAGATAGAGGAGGCCTGGCCCTACCGGACCTTCTAACATATTACCATATAATTAACGCCAGTCGTACTATACACATTGCTAACTTCCAACAATCAAACAAGGACTGGAACCCCTTATGGATAAAAATTTACAATGCACATATAAAAGCATCCAATCTCAATCCTAGAGCAATTGTCTTTCTTAACAATAAAATTCTTAAAGAACATAACATTCACCCTATATTAAGAAAAAATATCAATGGGTTTCAAAAACTGATAACATCCCTTGGCTTGCGATACTCTTTAACGATGGCTCAACCAATCCATCTTAATCCAAATCTTAAATTGGGTAACAGCATGCTAAATCTTGATAGTTACCCTCTCATTAGGAACTGTACAGTCTGGGACTTCTATACAGTCAGAGGCTTACCATTTAATGACATCATATCCTCTTTGGCAGTAAATAAAAAATACTATATAATCATTAAACAAATACTATACCTAATATCTTTGGTCACTGACATGATGTCAGTTTCTCCCCCGGAATACCAACTTTACCAGACACTAATAACCCAACTTCTGTCAAGGTCTAAAATGCTTTCCAAGGTCTATAGACTAGTAACAAAAATAAAACACCAAGACAATATATTATTCTCTTAATACTGGGATGGACAAAATAGGGAAATTACACTTGGCCAAAAACTCGATGCAGTTGATGCAACAATAAAATGAACCCCCTTCAAAAAACTAATCTATACCCAGCTCATGATAAACAATAACGCCTATCACACACCGTCATTCCTAAATAAAATTAACCCAAACACCTCACCTCTATGCCCAACTTGCCCTAATTCAGTTGCAGACGTACTCCACATTTTCTGGTCCTGTAAAAAAGTGTATAAACTTTGGTGCTCCCTAAGAGCACGACTGGAGAAAATGGGATATATGAAGTCAACCCTATCCTGGGAAATGGCGCTATTAAATATTTACCCAGGTTCATTTAAATCTGAAACTAAACATATTATTGTGACATTGTGTGCGCTCCTCAAAACTTACATTACTTTAAACTGGCTAGACAGATCCAAAATGTCTTGGAAGGACGTCCAGTCGATGGCTGTTAAATATGTTTTGGCAAGTAAACTAAAGACAACAAGCAAAAAGAAATTAAGTTACTTTCAGAAATATTGGAATACCCTTCTAGATGCTCTCAATCAATATCCTACTTAAGTAGACCTCCATCCCTCCTTTTTTTCCTTCGGGCCTCTTCTTATTCCCCTTGTTTCTAATTCACCTAGTTCATGTGGAATGTTAATTCTGTGGTAAATACTTTTCATCTTTAATATCTTTCTCCATCAGAACCCTTGAATGATTACAAATAATACAACCCCCTACGATATCTTTTCCTACATTTGTGCAGGCACTAACATCTAGCTTCCTTATACTAACACCCATTCATTCAGTGACAGTCGTATGTATATATTGTATATAGTTAAATCAAATAGGTTTTTAGGCGTACTGATACACCTTCACACACCTGCATAAATAAATACCTGTCAGCAAATTTTGTTACATCTATGTCTGCTAATATCCTAATCACTTGTTTAATGAAGGTTAATATTTCTCTTTGTTATATTAGGACTGACTGTACTTGTTCCTAAGCAGGTTGTATGAAGTATTTTCACCTATTTGTTTTGAACCTATTGGCATTGTGTGACTTTTAATTGATTCTGTATTTGTGTCTTTAAAAATGCTAATAAAAATCAGATTGCAAAAAAAAAAAAAAAAGAAGTAGCTCCATTGTTTTTTGGACCTAAATGTGCAGTAAAATTGCACTTACGTTAGTCTTTAAAGTTAACATTACTTGTGATAACTGAAATAATTATTTCATAAAAATAAGGGTTTACTGTAACATTATATCAGATAATTCCAAAATATATGGTATTGCAGTAGTAATCAGTCATTTCACATTTTATGTAGTGAAGGTTTTCAGGTTTGTACAGAAATATTACAAATGAAAGCACATAAATAAGCTGATGAACATAAATCAAATATCTGATTTACATGAGCCATTCTAACTAAGCAGTATACATACCTGCTACAAGAGAGATAAAAGCTGCATTCCTTGCATTTTACTTTATACAGTTCCATGCATGTCCACATTAATGTGTCTATAGTACCTCATAGTTATAAACAGTATTGTCTGGTGAGGGAGGAGCTAAGGTAGAATACTGTTTTTACATTTTCTAAATAACTCTTATTTTCTCTTAAGTAATAACATTTCAATGTTTTTATTAAGTATCCCAGCAATAAGTAAAATCACAGTGGAATGAAGCACAGTCTCCTCCAAGTGGTGAATAGGGTTGCCACCCCTCCAGTTTTTTTCCGGACTATCTGGAAATCAAACTGATTCTCCGGTAGTCTGGAAAACACTGTACAAACTCCGGTATTCTGTTTCAAAAAGGAAACAGACTATCGGAGTTTGTAAATCGGCTGATTTACTATGAATTTTTTTTTTTACAGAAAAGCATACTAAATCAGCTGAAAGCAGGCAGCAGGAACGGAAAAAGAGGGCGTTCCTCACTGAGTGATGTCATCGTGACATCACAAAATGAGCAGAATGTGTGCGGGGAGGGGTGGGATGGGTGGGGTTACTGATGACCCGAGGTGTGTGGCTTTAACCACGATGAAAGGTGACAACCCTAGTGGTGAAAGCGCTAACCATATTAAAGCTGTTTGTTCGTTTTTACATCGCAGAGTCGTTAGTTTATGAGTGGGAGCCTGTGCTTCGTTCCACTGTGGTTTTACTTATTGTTGGGATACTTGTTATTGTTTTCTACAGTTGTCCGTTTGTCCATTGGGTGGTTTGGTTTGCTTTCAATGTTTTTATTAAGTTTTTATAAGTTTTCAAGATCATTGACCCTGAATCTGTGATATTATCAGCAATTTAAATGTCAGATGTACAGAATGCTTGTGATCCTTATCTAGCAAGGATTTATAAGAATACAAGTAAAATTAGTAGTTTTTTTAACAGACAGTACTAAGGTATTACTTTCATTACTAACAGTGAACCAGGGAATTAATGAACACAGTCCGTGAACTGGTTTAGAGGCAAATAAATTCTGTTTCTTTAATTTTTAAGATTTTGAAGAAAATGGCTGGAAAATACATTTGTTGTCTTGTTTTGTTACTACACCAAATGATGGAATTCTTTTGAGATATTTGACCCCATTCACTTGTGTTGTTCTCACACCAAACTCTTGCCTTACCGAGATGGCCGTTTTCCATGGTGCATCAGTCTAATATTCTTGATATGTTAAGTGCTTCATCCGTTCCAGTTGTGTAGAGGGCTAAAGCTGTGACTATGGCCCAGCCGATTCAAGTTTGATTAGCTGCTCAGGTGCACCTATCCTGGGGGGAGGGTGCTTGCTGGTTTTGCTCCATAATGGGGAGGTGTGGTCCAAAGAGGGGAGATGCCCTTAGATGCAACCAGTGAGAATGGGGGGGGGGTCAAGAAAAGGGAAAAATGGATAGGGCATATTAAAAAAAAAAAAAAAAAAAAAAAAAAAATCCAGACAGAAGCACAGACATTTGAGCCCCAGGATGTTGTCAGGATCCATGACCGAACCCTGCAGCACTGGGACATACATAAATGGGAGGTCAGAAGCATACTGGTAGACCGAGCATGGAAATAGGACCTTGGGGGCAGGCCAGTATCAGTGAAGTATAAGAGGACCAAAAACAATTTAAAATGTAAATATTTATCTATATGGTTTAAATGCTTCCCCCACATACCTGACAGTCATTATGCCAAACCAGTGGGACTTGAGCCCCATTGTACTGACATATTAGTTGGCCGTTAGTATGAAGATGAGAGGATTTTTCATCCAGGCAACCACAAGGGTGCTTTTTCCTCCCCCTGCTTGCTACTAATCTGCATGCCTGCTTCAGGAGAAGGGTGCCTCATCCATTCGGCCAAGTAAGTCTAGCTTTCCTTCACAGACCACATCCCTATGGAATCCACGCAGTCGTATCCCTGGACATGGCACTGCATGATCCTGATTCCAGTTGTTTTATCTCTGTTACTGTATTCACTATGTCTAGTAAAGTTGGTCCAGATTTTGATTTCCATTTTCTAGTAATTGCTTTTTTGGCAGCCACCATAATTAGACTCAGCAAGGCTTTACTGTGTCAAGGAAATTCCGATTCTGTAGCATAACTCAAAAAAAAAATCATCTCCCTGGTCAGTCCAATCTGCTTACCCAGCAACTCCAACAGAGCGGTCTGCAGGGAATCCCAGAAGTCTGCCAGCTCATCACACCTCCAAAATATATGTTCCCAGCTACCTCTTTCATGCCCATCACACCTCCAACATTTGCTATCCACCTGAGAAAAAATTCTTTGGAGTATACTTAGGGTATAAAAATACCTATGTAAACATTTCCAGGCAAAGATCCTAAATCTTTTAGACTTTGTTGCATATTTGGGTGATATACATATATCCCCCCATTGTCTCTTTATGAATTGCTTATCTAATCTCTTATGCCATTCCTTTCTAAGCTGCTCTGATTGATTCTTATAATGATCATGCAGTATTTTATATGCTTTACTAATTATTCCTTTTTTGATGGCAGCTTCTGTTCTAGATTCTATTAAAAACTCTACCAGTGCTGGTCTTTCATTTTGGTGCCCCCTATTTCTTTCCCTTTGCCTATACTGTGATGTCAATCCTTGATAGGGAAGGCAATCTCTAACCTGCAGTCCAAATACATTTTTGGCCTCTTCCCATTCTATTAGCTTTTCTTTTCTAGTTATTTGCTCACAGTACCTTGGTTCCTTTGTAAGTTTTCTCCAGTAAATTCCAGCCCCCTCTTGCCTATTATCTGTATCCCTGACCACAGTCATCCCTATCGGCAAAACCTCTTTTCTCCATTTTCATGCTGGTTTGGTTTTAGAATTCTCCCTGCTATTTAATGAATAAAATACTCTGTATGATTTTTGTTGTTCTCCTTAAGAGGCTCCATCCAATCCCAATCTCTCCTTATTTCTTGAGCTTCTTCCCTGTGTCAGCATCATCCCTTTCCACTTTGAATTATAGTTGTCTGCCTGTGCTACGTATATGAGCCTTAATTGTGTTGCTCTAAAATACCCCCTCAAATTAGGTAATCCTAGTCCACCTTTCTATTGGTAGAATCATCTTATCCCACTTGACCCTTGCTGTCTTCCCTTCCCAGATAAAGTCCTTCAACTCTTTTTTTTAATTGCTATCCACAATTTCTCCTCCAGTTGATAAAAGTATGCCTGACCTGTGTATAAGACTAAAGGGGTTAAAACCATTTTAATGGCTTGTATCTTAGTATCCATATGCAACAAAACATCTGTTTAGTGTCTTCCCACATATCCATAGCTGCCACCTCAGAATCATTTCTAATCCATTCTCCTAAATACTTCATTTTATCATGTCCCCATAAATATGGATATTGTTGGACCATTTACCACTACTGCCTTTGTTTTAGCTTCATTAATTTTGTATCCTGAGAAGATTTGTAACTGTCTTAAAATGTTCCACAGCACTATAATGTACTTTTCTGGTTTTGTCATGTATAAAATAATATCATCTGCAAATATACCCAGCTTGTCCTGACTACAATGCCAATTATATCCTTGAATTTCTGAGTCCCTTATTTTCTTTACCAGTGGGTCTAATTATAATGCAAACAACAAATGGGAAAGCAGACAACTCTCCCAGGTTCCTCTGCTCAAGCAGAAATTATCGGAAGTGATCCTACCCACTTTAATTCATGCCACTGATCCCTCATATACTCTTCTAATCAGCCTTATAATTGCATCAGGGAAAGCAAATGCTTCTGCTGTCGAGCTCATGAAGTCCCAGCGTACTCTGTCAAATGCTTTATCTGCATCAAGACCCACCAATAAAAGTGGTACTTTATTACATTCTGCTTCCCTCTGGATCATCAGTGTTCTGTTAATATTGTCAAATGTTTGCCTCTCCTCCCCAAAACCACACTTGTCCATATCTATCAATTTGGTATCACTTTTGCTATTCTTTTAGCCATTGCAGACATAAACACTTTATAGTTATGGTTTAGTATTGAAATGGGCCTGTATGAAGCAAGATCCGATGGATCTTTACCCTCTTAAGGTATTACCATTACCACCGACTTCTTCCAGGATGCTGGAACTTCTCCTCCTCTTAAAGTACTTTTAAACTGTAAACTGATTCATTGCCTAGATCAAAGTAGGGGGATCTGACCTGCAAGTCTGTCAGCTTTGTATACTTGGGGATAATGACCATAGTGATACCACAGACAGCCATGGGAGTTTGGCAGCTGCTACATGAGGAACTTCAAGAGAAATCCTGCAGTAGAAGTGCATCTGCACAGCATGGTCCAGTTTGTAGCAGGCTTTTTTTTTCCAGCCGGGCAGGTGACCCACCAGCTATTCACATACCTTTCAGCTGCTCTGATTTTGGGAAATGTCTTTTGTCTGTTCCTTTCCATTCACTCAACTCTCCTTGATTTTTGCCCCACATTTTTCTTCTGTCCTTCTTAACACTTTTGATGTACTGGTAAATAAATCAGTTGAGGATTACAGCTGTCACTAATGCTAAACATTAGAGGGCCATACTTATTGTTCAGAAAGTGCATGTTGATAGAAAACCTGATCCAGTGTTGTCTATTTTCATCCATTTAAAACATATGGGTTGTCGGATCCGACCTCTGCACCGACTTCAAAGCTTCTTCAGATCCAGAGTGCTAACGTCTCCCCTACCCATAATTCCCAGGACTCCACCTTAGTTGCCCAGATTTTATTTGCTGATCAGAGTCATCAGATGTGTGAAAAAGATCTCCTTCAGTTTGCTGTATCCTTTGTGGATTAAGGCTTACTCCTCCTCCTCCTTCTAAGACAGTTTTCTCTCCTTTGTGTCTAATTAGTGTTAGGTGTATCTTTTAGTTAGCTTGTTGGGACAGCTTTTCTGCCCTCTTCTTTCTTTTGAGTTTCTCTGGCGTTTTGGTTAAAGAAAAAAAAACTACATACACACACACAATATATATATATATATATATATATATATATATATACATATATAAAAATATATATATATGTATATATATATATATATATATATATATATATATGTATTAGCGTTTTAATTTTTATTACTTTAGTGAGAAGGACTTTGTGTGTTTTTAGTGTAATCTTCACTTTTTACCTGTAGAATTTTCCATGGTCTTCACCACGTTTGAATCCTCTGGATTCAAAAAGTGTTCAGAGTGTGGTCATAAACTCTTATCCTAGGATCCACACTCCCAAGTGTGTGTATTGCTTGGGCACTGCACATTTGGATGTAGACTGCCAGTCCTGTGCTGCCTTTAGTGCCAGGGCTCTTTAGATGAGAAGGGACAATCTTAGCTCTTAAGGGGCTCCTTCCAGCACAGACGGGCTACTCTTCCAAGAAAGACTGGCCTAAATCTAAAGATAAAGGACAAGAAAAAGAGAGAGGCAGACAAGGATAAGAAGAAGAAAGAAGAGAAAAGGCACTCCCTAGAGCTGACAGCTTCTCTCTGGCCCGACCCGAAAACTGCTCAAAGATTGGATCCAGCAGCTCTTCAGGTCCGATATTCTTTGCTAAGAGCTAGATACTCACTGAAAGAGGGGAATCCCAATTCTTCAGGAAAAGAAATACTTCAGAACCCCATCGGTGGTGTCATCTACTCATTCATCTTAAGATCTCATGGAGCTGGATTTTGATAGGATTGTGATGAAAGGAGGTGCTGCCAGCACAGAGAACTGGAATTTTGTAAACAGTTATATGTAATTTGTGACTATCAAATTGATTTATACAAGATGCTTATGTTACAACTGTATTAGAACTGTATGACATACAGGATGCTGCTGTTACAAATATATTAGAACAGCAATGTACATGCACTATTGTAACTGTTTAAATGCATGTCTTTTAACATAGGAAACTGGAGGGCTAACCTCAGTCCAGCAAACTTTAGAAAAATATCTGAAATTAAATCACTTTACGGGCTAGGCCATAAAGATGCTATCTGACAGGTTTCATGGCAGCCAGAGACACAAAATCTGTATGAGGAAGTTTTCTGTATTGTCTTTGGGGTGAACTAATTACTACTCTGGAAGTGTGGAGGTATGCAATTGTTTTATGACTTCCATCACCTGCCAAAGATCTGAGAAAAAGCCCTTGTGAGTATATTTTTAAGGTAGGTGCTAAATACTGCCAGCTACCAGCAATGGGCATTTTGTAATGGAACTAGAAATCAGAAGACCAGAAGTGATACCATTCTGCAAACTATCTCAGAAGTAATATTTTAGGTATTATTTTGAAAAGTCTCTTAGTGAGACTGAGCATTCGTATTCTGTCTTGGGCCTGACAACAACAAGGACCACTCACCACATCATCTGCCTTGCTCTATTATGTAAGTTATTAGGGTATAGTAACACTCTTAGATACAGTCAGGAAGATAGTGAAGCTTAGTTTAGATATTGTTTTTCTTTATTTGTATGCGACTGTCCTTCAATATTGTTTTAAATATTTCCTTTATTCTGAACTCTTATGTCACTGTGAATATATACTTAGTATTTTCTTGTTTATTATTAAATATATTTAAACCTTTTCATTATGGCTGATCTTTGTAGAAATATTTAAGTTTTGAGAGTACTTGCATATTTATTTGGTGACACGGTGTGGACCACTCCTGATAGCCTTGCCCTTGGTCAAACTACCATTTGTATTAGTGTGAATATTACACACTAAAATTGGATAGCCTTTGTTAAGAGCCTTAAAGTAGCTGGTGAGGGGTTCTGGTGACAGTGGTAACTACCTTATAACCTGGGCAGAAGGGTGCATAGCTAGCAAATCTGTGCCAACCTTTCCCAGGTGTGTTTGTGTGTGTAAAACAAATTTCCAAGAGTGTGTGTGCGTGTGTGTGCGTGTGTGTGCGTGTGTGTGCGTGTGTGTGTGTGTGTGTGTGTGTGTGTGTGTGTGTGTGTGTGTGTGTGTCAGCAGCTTGGGCAGGGACATGAAGCACTGGTTGGACAGAGAGAGTGTTGGAGGACTTAGCTTGGATCCCTGGCTATCAACTCTATGGCTGTGCCAGTGGGGAATCTTACTGGGGATCTGGAGAAAGAGGAAGAAACCAGCCCCGGACTGACTATGGTCTCTGTGTGCTCTTAAGGGAAATTGCACTTGATGCAGAGAGCTGCATCTGGAAATACTGTGTATACCTGTTATCATCCCAGTGAACATTCCCCACAGGTGCCTGTGGTGAGGATTGATGCTGCTTGATTATTGGTCCAGTGGTGGGTCATCACAAGGATGATGAACAAGTTTTGAGGATGCAAATCCAGCTTGGGGTTATCCCGTTACTGTCCCCTGGGAAGGTACAGAGTACTGGCCATCTTATCCCTCCACTTCTTGAATCCATACCAATCCCTCCTTCAAGTCCGATTTTATTGGATCTGACTGGAACCAGAACAGCTTTGCCAGCACCAGAACTGTTGACAGCTTCGACACACTGACTGCTTCCCTATCTGTTTCAACACCGATGTCATCGGTTTGAAAAGCCACTCTGAGATGAATCTTCATTACTGAGTTCTGAAAGGGGGAGTCGACACTGGGAATCTCAGATCTATCCCTACCTCTTAAGGCTTCAGCCCTAGCTAGCTTGAATCTGAGATCTGCTTCAGGGCTTAGAGGCATTGGCACCGAGGGTTCCCTTCCTTCCTCGGATTGGAGGGTATCCTTTGTGCTGATGTGGCTTTGGCCTTCAGGGCTTTTGGAAAGCTCCAAAGAGACTGTTTCTCCAACCAGTATGGCTCCACCCAAACTCCATCTGTGGTGTGCTTTCTCTCCTCATCATCTTGTTGGACAAAGACAACCTGTCCCAAGGGCTTCTGAGGAGATCTGCTCTGTCATTTCCCCTTCTGATTCATCACCTTCTGTTGCTCCCACAGAAGGCATTCACAAAAAGTGGATTTGCAAATGTAAGCACTTAGATTCTTCACCAGAGTCATTCACTGAAGACATTGACTTAGAGGAAAGGGAGGGTTTCCCTTGCTCCCCTCTCTGAGGATGTCACTTTTGGTAGTATTTTCGTATTGATGAAGCAGAGAGGGGTCTGGTCATCCCAAGACCCTTCAATGGATGAGGCAATGTTCTTGGAAGCCTTTGGTTCCAGACCAGTATCGTCCTAGGTGATACCACCCATTTATTCACTTATTGACCTTATGGCTCAGGGGGAATGGAAGGACCTTGATATGGTGGAACCCATTCCCCAAAAAAGCATATTGCATCTTGTGTGTGCCTAAGGACAGGAAACACTGGAGTAAGGGTCCACCAGTATTTGCTGTGGGGGTAGCAGCAGCCACTAGAAAAGAACTATAGAAAGAGAGTTCATCTGTTTATCATCATAACAGAGAGTGTAGCATGATGGACAGATTTGGGAAGCGGGCTTGTGTATCAGCAACTTTCACACACTGAAATTGTTCAATTATTTGGCTCACCTATACAGATTCTAGAGAGACTTGACCAAAGAGATATGCAGTGCAGCTGATGGCATGGTCAGAGCAGCAGGCACTGGCATATTATCATGCATCGCTATGCCTGGATGCATCTTTGTGATTTTGCAGTAGGCTTTAATCATTCTTTGAGAACATCCTTCATGATGACTCAACTTTATTTGGACCTAAGGTTAACGACATTCACCAGAAGTCAGCAGGAAGGTAAGACTCTGTCTCTGCAGTGAGAGTCTGCTTTTCAACACTGCAAAAACTAGGAAACAGAGATTTGGGAAGAAGATGTGGTTCTGTAAATAGCAGAGTTTTTGCCATGACTCCCCAAGTGATAGACCTCCCCATGGCAGAAGGGGAGGTAACACTAATGGATGATGCCCTAGAGGCAGAGGCAGATTGCATAACCAGGACTTTCACAGTCCTTTTACTAAGAAAACCTATCAGCGCTCCTGAATGGTTGCCCAACTACTGCACTCTTGAGGCAGTCAGGGGGTGCCCATCTTTGCATCGTTGTCTGGCACAGCATAACTCCAGATTTCCTGGGTGCTAAAAATAATATTCAGAGGCTATTCAATTCCCTTCTACCTTAGATAAAGAAGAAAATTCTCAATGTGTTCCACCCAGGGACTTAGTAGCCATAGAAATTTCAAAGCTGCTAGAAGAGGGACATTCAACCAGTCCCCCATGACCTGTTAGGAGTCCAGAGTCTTTTTGAGGTTCTTTGTATTACCAAAGAAAACTGGTGGCCTCAGTTCCATTTTGGATCTCAATCTCCTAAATCAGTTTGTGAAATGGACAAAATCTCTGAATGGTCACAATTCAGTCCATTTTACCTATGCTGAGGAAGGATGAGTGGATGTGCTCCATAGATCTCCAGGATGCCTATTATCATGTCTAAATAGCAAAGCACTCCAGGAAATTTCTCCGCTTCCAGCTGATAGCCAGTCAGTACCAATTCCGGGCCCTCCCTTTTGGTCTCACCACAGCCCCCATGGTGTTCATCAAGATCCTGGTAGTGGTATCAGTGCACATGCTTCTTCTGGGTATCAAAGTCTGCCTCTATGTCGATGATTGGCTCCAAACTGCTACCTTCAAGTATCTACTGCTGCATCATCTGGACCAGGTGTTCCCATTGTTACTGGGGTAAGGTAGCACACCTGATTGAAATTTTTTCCACTCTTTCCACAAATATCCAAGGTACTTCTAAAGATTCAGAAGGAATCCTCCAAGATCATTGTGGTGGCACCCTTCAGGCATAGCAACTATGGTTCTCCCTTCTTTCAGAAATGGCTAGGATTAATTACCACAAGCTTCCTCACAGGCTGGATCTACTAATATAAGCACATGGGGTGTTTGATACACTCTGAAATTAATAATTTTCAGTTGACTGCCTGGACGTTAAGGTCTTCATTCCCTTTACACCTGTTTGCTGAGGACATCCAGCAGGTGCTATTGGAGGCAAGAATACCTGCTACTGGGAAGTCATGTATTAGTAAATGGAAAAGGTTTTCTAGTCGGTGCCGACAACATAACCAGTACCCAGTCAGGGCTAGTTGTTCTCCGGTTTTACAATATTTGTGTACGTTACTATCCTGTGGCCTTTGTTATTTCTTTTTCAGTGTTTATTTATTGGTCATTTCATTACGTCTGCCCATAGATCCTCCTCTTTCAATGGAACCTCATATCAAAATGTTCTTGAAAGGAGTTTTGCCTAAGAGGTCGCCAAGTAAAGCAGTGACCCCTCCTTGGGATCTTAATTTTGCATTCAAGAAGCTAACACTTGCTCTGTTTGAACCAGCCTGTCTGACTGACTTGAGGTTCTTAGCATGGAAAACAGTTTTACTGATCTGACCACTGCAAGAAGGATGTCTGAGTTACAAGCTCTTATGGTGATTCAACCCTACCTCATTTTCCATAGTGACAGGATTTCTTTGAAAACTAATCCTACTTTTGTACCTAAAGTTGTGTACAAGTTTACTTTAAGCCAAACTATGCATATCGCTGTTTTCTTTACTGACTCTAAAAATAAGGGAGAAGGGACATTCCATACCTTGGGTGTGCACAGGTAACATGGGTACTATGTCGACACAACTACATTTCTCAGATCTTCTGATCAGTATGTATTTCTTGTGAAGGTAAGAAGGGACAATCTTTGTCAAAACAGACCATTTCCCAATGGCTGTCTAAGGCCATTACCTTTTGTTATACTCAACATAGCAAATCAATTCCAGGCAGGGTCAAGGTCCTCTCTTCCACGGCCTTGGCTTTATCTGTTACTTTTTGGAAAGGGTTGTATTCTAGAAGCTGCCACTTGGTCCTATGCACATATTTCTACAAAGCACTATAAGCTTGATTCCTTCTCTAGGTCAAGATCAGGGTCTGCTAGGAACATTCTGTAGGGATTCCTGGACTCATCTTTCCTTCTTTTCCCTGCTTTTCTGTTCTCTTCTCCCAAATGTAGTCAGCTGTGGTAACCTACCCATGTAGCTAAGGCTGCTGCAGCAGTGATCAATATAATGAACTTAGTTCAGTTGTGTAAGTTGAACTTAACCATAACAGTAGATGTTTGAATGATCAATGCTACAGTAGCTGCTCTGTCCTTCTACCCCCTTGTTTTTTGCTTTTTTTATGCAAGGGTGTGGACATTTTGTTCATAGTATAGCCCTTTCTGGGCTCAGCCTCCTCCTTTCTGCTGGCAGGAAATCTCTGAAGGGCTTTGCTCCCAGTCTTGTCTTTTGCTCAGCTCAAGCTGCTTGACGGTTTGGGCGTGTGGAAGGTGCCCTGAAGCTTTGGAAGTTGACCAGCCATTATTTCCTTAGCAGAATAAAACCCATATAGCTAAGCCTAATGCAGCAGTGATCATTTGAACATCTACTGTTAAGGTAAGTTCAGCTTAACACATCTGTACTTTACCTTACCCATTCCACTTCTTGAGCTTAGAACACATGAAGTTTTGAAAACTTTACAGTTCTATTAAAGAAAGGAAGAAGTAGGCTTACTGTACCCTCTGGGCCATTTTCAAACAGCCTGATGCTACACTTAACAAGTTATTCTGTATTACACATTGTCCTGAAATTTGTAGAATAGCAGACACAGCTCCCAAAAAGTAGCTCACTGGGCAGCTGTATGAAGCAGCAAGGAGTTGTTTCTAATGTCTCAGGTCTGACTGAAAGTGAAGAATGATAAGTAGTGGACATATGTACAGGTATGAGTGTGAGAACAATTTATTTTAAGTAACGCATATATATTATTAGCACTGTGTGAGTGTCACTGCCATCCAGTATGCATTTTTTTTATTTTAGTTGTGTGCATCTGTGTGTGTGTGTGTGTGTGTGTGTGTGTGTGTGTGTGTGTGTGTGTGTGTGTGTGTGTGTGTGTGCGCGCTTGTTTGTTTGCGGGAAGGCTTCTCAAACTGTCCATGATTTTGTCAAATATTTTGTTTTTTTCCTCATAAAGATTTGTGGTTTTCTGGCAGATCATTGAGGTTTGCAGTCACTAAATAACGACACATATTTGAGTTTCAGACTTAATAGCCTTCAGAAAAAGCATGCTAAAATCATGGGATTGGTTATTTTGCATCTTGTATATATCCACTTTGAAGTAAAGTAATCAGGATCCACTTGCAACATGTAGTGTAGTCACTTGTTTTATATTGCTGATATGAAAGGGACAAGTATTTTTAAGTTAAGAAGACAAATAGAAGGTTGCAGGAGAGGATTAGGAAATGTAATGCTTGCTGACAAAAACGGATCAAGTGTTCCTGCTAAATATAATATGGACTTTGAAAGAAAATAACTTTTTTTGCTATGTTTTATTTAATTATTTATTTTCACTTTGTTGACTGGGTTAGTCACACTAGATCAATGGCCTCTTTTCATCCTAACTATGGGAAATTTTGGCCACGGCTCCTCCTCTTCTCCTCAGTAAGTGCTGTGTGAGCTTTTACTTGTACCTGAGCTATCATCAGTGCAGGTATATGGGCCCTTGGTTTAACAGCTTATCTAAAGGACAGCACAGTCAGGAGTGCAGCACCCCTTACGCTGCACTGCATTGTCAGTACTGGAAAATGAATGGAATGGAGCCCTCAACCTTCTGCACCAAAGGTGAGGCTTTTGCGTGTTGAGCTATTGAAAGAACTGACCATATACTACATTTTGGAAGGTGCTGTGGAGAGAAGTGCTTCTTAAAAAGTTATGTATAGTGGCACCGAATTCTTAATGCATAGCAGAACATATGTTTTAGTAATATTTTAAGAGTCATACGTAGATTAAAGAGTAGGATTTTTGACTTTGTTTTGATCTGTTTCTCCTAAGCATTTTCTGCTTTAGGCGTACTTCCATGTTTTACTATATTCAATATTCATAATGTGTACTATTCTTTGTCATGGTGACCTGTGTCCTATTTATAGTAGCTACTAAGTGGCCCTTGCTGTATCAGAAAGTCTACAGTGTCTGGTGAAAGCTTATTCAGCTGTTATATTTTTAAGCAAAGTTGCTGTCAACTGTTGACAGTATAGCAGCTTCATTTTATTCAGACATGTAAGACGTTGCCCAACTCTAAGTAATATAAAGTTTAAAAGTATATACACAAGTGACAACATTTTAAGCCTAATGATAGTACTGTGGAGAGTTTTTAGAAAATGTAGAAGTATGGACCTCAGTATAAGAATGTGGTCACAGGTGTGTGCTAAATTACTATGTCACAATTAAGCCTATGCCCAAGTGATAGGCTTCACCTCACTGAAAGGTGGACAGTGTAGTTTCAAGGGCAGCTGTTAATGCATCCTATTGGTGAGGATAGCCACAGCGCCATATGATATACACAAGGATCTGTGTACCCTTCCTGTGGGTATAGCAGGCATTGAAAATAAATATGGAGACACACTATATTCATGTGCACTCTGACTCATTTACCTACCCTTGTTGGAGACGCACTGTATCATGTGCACTCTGACTCATTTACCTACCCTTGTTGGAGATGCACTGTATTCATGTGCACTCTGACTCATTTACCTACCCTTGTTGGAGACGCACTGTATTCATGTGCACTCTGACTCATTTACCTACCCTTGTTGGAGACGCACTGTATTCATGTGGACTCTGACTCATTTACCTACCCTTGTTGGAGACGCACTGTATTCATGTGCACCCTGACTCATTTACCTACCCTTGTTGGAGATGCACTGTATTCATGTGCACTGACTCATTTACCTACCCTTGTTTTCACCTGCTGGTTAGAAAATAATAATTAGCTGCTGTGTTGTTCCTAAGTTCTGAATTGATGTCTGGTATCTGAGAGCTTTTAGCTTATCTTGAAAAGCAGCTTTGAAATAATTTTAGACTGGTTAATCACTGAATATTTTCTGAACATGTTGCTTAAATCAATAACGTAAACAAACTACACAACAAGGCTAAAAATAGAGCTTTTTTGCCATTGGAGAGGTAGGAAGTGAGGCCATATTTCCAGATAGGATTTATATATCCATGCAAGCTTTCGCTTTGTCAGTGTGTCGGAGAAGTACTGTTTTCTTGGCTTTGACCATTAAGCTTTAGACACAACTTATTCTTCCTTGAAAGAAAAGATGAGCCTGCATTTCTTTTCTTCTTCATGATTTTTGTTCAGGCCATTGTTGGGCCAAAAGGTTGTAGAATGTACCATAGACCTTCTAGAACCCTATGATTTCTGGAGGCCTAGTGATCCTCAAGCTTGCCAGCGCAATTTGTTTACATCTTACACACATATTACAGTGAAGTCTTGGGCAGTTAGGGTATAAAAAGCCGAAAAGTAAGAACATATGAGAAAATAAGAAAGAATTAATCTATATGGATGGTGTGAGACCTGAATGAGGGCTGGAGGGAAGCAAGAGAGAGGCATCAGATAGGTGCAGGGGGACCGGTGTGCTACAGGGGAGTCTCATGAAATCCTTTGTCTAGAGCTCCGTCTCACCTATGGCTGGCCTTGTTAGTTGTAATCCGACATCTGAGATATATATAATCAGTAAAGTGATTAGAATAACTGAGTACTGAGACAGTCTATGGATTAAAGTGACTGACCCAGTTTGGTGTTTATTCACAGGTAAAACCTATTGACCTGCTTTAATAGAGTCCCACCCCATTCCAACTAGCCCTATCTGTTCACTTGCTTCTTGCAGCCCTTCCTTCTTTTGCTTTGAAGCCACCAGCAGCCACTGGTTCATTCCTTACTTCTGATTAGCATCTTTGTGGAGTTTCCATATTATTTTGTTGTTTATGTGGGTTTTCTCTAGATTCTGCTCTTTCCTTCTACTTCCTAAGAACATAGTAGTTGACTACACTAAATTTTCCATTTATGCTATTTTACTCTTAACCTTCTGGTACTAGTCATGGCTGAAAAGGGCCCATGGACTAGCCAACTTACTGTTTAACAAGCAATAAAATTTAATTAAAATAAAGTTGATGGTTTGCACCAGCCTGTTTCATTGTTGCCGTAGAGTAAAAGCTCTGCATTGGCTAATGCTGAGAGATATTACTGCTGAAGAAAAATGGGCAAAATCCCTTGTGTTTTGTGGGTGTGCAAACCCAAACGTTGTTGGTTGCTGCTCAACTGACTTCTCCTTCTAGTCTTACTGATCTGTGGACAGACTGTAGGCTCATAATATTCTCTAAGTTTTGATAATGAATTTAACGGGATGTATTTTTCCTTCAATGAAAATAAGCTGCTGTGATGTTACAATTTTTATAGTATATATGTAATTTTTTTTTTAGTGTCTAAGCACAGCTGTTGTGTTTTTCTAGAAGACTTGCATGAAAAAGTACTTGAAAATAGCCCCAAAATAATTTCTGAACAGTTTTCTGAGAGATCTCCATCTCGCTCACCACACTTTCAGGACTGTTGCTGAAAATTTCAGGTTTGTTCACAAAGATCCCACACTGTTTTCTTTTCTGCTTCCCCTTCACTGTTATAAACTTCCTTTGGTGCATAGTGAATATCCTAAGTATGTTATTACTACTGAAATGTGTGTATGATCAGGCCCTAATTTGTGCTTTTAGTAATATAGCAACCACTAATTTGGACACATTTGCCATTTTGCTAACCCATACTGCACCCTTTTTGTTACAGTTATGCTTCTTATTCCCTGTAATGTGTGTTATTTAATGTGTTAAACCATTGACAGCATTTGTTAATTATTAAAGGCGGGTCATTTTTTTCTCCTGACATTAATTTAGTTATTTATGCAGACTGTCAAAACAATCATGTTGTAATACTTGACTGTGAGATGGACAGTGCCATTTAATTGGGTAAGAGTGCTAGCCCTCATGTAAATTGTATACCATAACTCTGTGGTAGTGTAGTTAAATCTGTATTTTCTTAAATATTTGTATTTGTTTAAAGATAGCTGCCTTATCAGTTGTTTATTCTCTGCTTTGTGTTATCCTGGGTAGAAGTAATTTGCAGATTAAATTACCATTGTGTTGTACATGTTTATATAGATCTAAGGAACCATATTGAAGTATTCTGCTTTGTATTTCCTGTGTTTTAATGCGATTTGCATTTATTAAATTATTTATATTCATTGCAGAAATATTTAATAATGCCAGCAGATTGAATTATGCTGCATGATATCACACTGTCAGATAAAATAGGGACTGTTTTTTTTTGTTTTATGTATGCAGTTGCCATATGTGCTTGTCTTTTCAATGACTGATGTATACGGTAACTGGAGGCTATAGTGTTAAACATTTTCTGATGTGGAGCAAAAAAAAAAAACATAATACAGCATCAGCATCTCCCATTCCAACATTTTTCCACATCATTTTTTCCTTGTGTGAAATTTCAGCAGATTGTTATGCAAAACAGTTTTGCGCCTCAGTGTGACTGGGGGGAGACAGCTGTTAGTCCTAATGAGGAGTGCTAGCATTACAGTATTTCCGTTGATTGAGACCCGCGGAGGGAGCAGAATGTTCCAGATCAGGCAGTGGTGTGTGGTGAGAAAGTGCCACGCTGTCAGCTGGAAGTGTATGCTCGGCTGCTCTCTCCGACAAGATAAATGAGTTTTGCTGGGGTTTGGCAGAGACTGAAGCATTTCCTGGGAATAGTGGTAAGAACACCAAACTCCCTGTGGGACCACTGGTTTAAGGTGTCTCATGACTGTCAAGTGTCTGCCAAGACATTTTTTTTCCATGTTAAGCTATACCTGTCACATTTTGAGTTATTAAAAATGTAATGCCTTTTAGCATTCTATTAACACTTTGGCTAATAATCTTTTGTTGACATTTCCTCATTACGCGTGAAGCCTTGAATATATTAACCATAGTGTAACCCAGTTAGTGCCACTGAAAGCCTCTGCCAGGAACAAACCTCTCAGTAATGTGTAGAAGAATGCTACCATTAAAAGCGTGATTTATCTTTCTTATTGTAGACCAGGTTTGTCAGTGTGTTGTAAAACCACTGCAGTGTTTAACTCTCAAGTTCAGTACATATTCAGTGTGATTTCTGCATGCATATATGTAAAATATGAATTATGAACTAGTTGTATTGTCTATATTATAAAGTAGTGCTTTGCTAGAATGTTTTTCGTGGGTAAAATCAGTTTCTTTTTAATTTAAGAAATTATCTTTTCATTTGCACACTTTCTGGGGAGTGTTTACAGTTCTTTCTCAGTTTGCTTACTGTGGCCTTGTTCATTTATGCTGATCTTGACAAGATTGTATAACATCAAAGCAACATTTATTAAAAGAAGTAGAAACTGGAAGAATGAAAATGTACTGCTGAATAATGCATAAAATAGTCCTTATTTTTTTTAAAACTAATCTTGAAATACTAGATTTTGAAGGCTGGCAACCATGACTGTTTTACCACATGAAATATTTACATTTGGACATATCACCTTTTTTCCCCTCCCCCTGACTTCTAAATGAAGAATACTTTTTCTGAACTGTACCATATTTCACTTTCATTTTTTATACATTGTTTATATAAATTTTCCAGGCAGCAAGCATTTCAGATATGTTGAAAGTAATTTTCCAACAGCTACTCACACTAGTGCAAGAAAGTTTCCTTGTAGTAGGATGTTTTTAGTGTCTCTCTTATATGGTCATATACACTCACGTTAATAGAACAGTTTTACCTTTAGGTTCGTGAATTGCAGGTGTATCCTGAAACAGGAAGCAATGTATTGTTTTGCATTCTTTTTTATAAATGCTGTTTATTTCAATTAATTTAGCAGTTCATCCTTTTGTAATCCATGGTACTACTCACAGACCATTCTGTCTCCTTTGAAGTTTTTGTGTAGTTGCTGATGGCATTTTTGTCTACAAGTGCAAAACTGCTGGTTAATGGTTTAAATTGTTTTGCTGATAGAAATAGATATACTAATTGCATAATGTTATAGTTGATGCATAGGCTGGCACATTTTGTTACAGTTTAATCAGGATGATTGGCGCTGGTTTAAGGTGGGCACCAGTATCCAAACAGATGCGCCTCTGAAGATATCCAGTGACAAGTGCTATTGTACTTTCTATGTGCATGTGTATTTGTGTGTGTGTATAAGTGATTTTGTGCATGATAACTAATGCCTTGCAGCTCACTGCTGTCATATAGTGACCATATTCCAAATTGTCACTGGTATCCCCCGAGATAACAGCCTTCTGAAGGGATGATCCACTTTGTTTTCATTTTCTTCTCAACATGCCCAAGGAACATGGCTTCATTTTCATGAATGATGTGACCTAACAGATTTCCTTCTGTAGGACATAAAATTTTTAATTTCAAGCTTTATGTACATGTCCATTGTAGGTCAAGAGTGTGTAAAGCAACTCCACCACTGGGACTTCCATTCCCTTTGCTTGTTTTGCCTGGGCATAGGGCATAACATGGCTAGCTATCCCCAATGCTCCTATTTTAAATTTAGAACCATCAAGTGCAGGTCTGAGTCCTTCCAGAAGCACTTGGAAAAAGAAAGTGAAAAGGCAGCAAGAGAGCATTGGTGGCTTTCGCAGGTTATGGTGTCTTGTCAGTCCCACTATAGATCTACCCCTCAAAAAGAGGGAGAAGTTTTTGAGTTATTGTATTGTTGTTATTATTTGGGAAAAAGAAAATTGAAATAAAGAAATTTGGGGGGGGGGGGGGAAGAAGTGTCCGAAGGTAGAAAATCCTAACAGCAGCATGTCTATATCAGACAGCACTCCCAGGGTCTACATTGTTAAAGGAGAAGTGCTTTTGCAGCCCCCCCCCCCATGACAACTTAGGAACATTGCCAAGACCTTTGGCGAGACCCCTTATGGTGGCTGCCATGTCATTGGCTCTGTTAATGTGTGCATGGGCTGAGAGCAGTAGGACATCAGATCAGTCCAGAGCTGTTAGATGGGCACTGGCTTCTGACTCCAGCTTATGGGTTTCTAAGGGGGAGGCCCACATTCTCCACCCTCCTGTTTGAGATGAAATCTTAACAGGCTTGGATGCAGGTCATGGCTTCCCTCCCATGGCTGTCCTTCCTAACTGTTGACATACCCAGGATTAGGACAAAGCCAAATCATAAGAAGGTTATTATCGGCTTGCCCCCAGCCTAAGCTTCATGGGTCTCATCCCCTTTGCCAGACCCTACCCATAGGACCTAGCCAGGTTATCTAAAGACTTCATAGATTTTGAGGTTCAGACAACTGGGCCCTGACAAGGAACCTGAAATAGGAATTTCTCCAGCTAAAACAAAAAGAGATCTTTTACTTCAGGAGACCTTAGATTCCTGTGACTGAGATGAAGATGAGTTTGGCATAAGGACCAAAGTTTCCTCAGCGTCATATGCCACGTCTGAGTCAGAAGACTCTCTTGCCTCAGCCTTACCACTTAAGGACTTATCCTTTGGAGAGAGACTTCTGAATGTAAGAGTGTATTTCATTCAGGAAGCTTGGGATTACTCCCATTCTAAGAAGAAGGTCAGGCAGTTTCTTGGCTTGCCTAAGCTTAAGTCCCTGTCAGATCCAGAGTATTAGAAATAGTGAACAATATTATATAACACACATCTGTGAAGTCTGACTCCACTCTCTCTGCCCCCTGGGAACCTGAAGCATTTTTATAGAGTCCTGGACTCTCACAAACACTTTTACAGGAATCCAGAAGTAGATCCTGAGATGGTCTTCTGAGGGTCCAAGGAAGCCGAGGGCCTTACCTCTAAGAGTCCTTTAGCAAGTAATAGAAATAAAAACACTTAACAGATTTGGCAGGGAAGTCTGCACTTTGGCTACCATGCCTATAAGAGCTTTAAATTGCTAATTGCATATGGTTAAATTTCAGGAATTCTTGCTGGACTAAACGAAACACAAGCTTGAGGGAATTGAAGTCAAGACTGTCCAAAGACAGTTGCTAGACTTTTGCAGTGCTAGTGTCTAGGTTGCAAAGCTCTCTTTGCAGTGTGGCTTTGATCTGGAAGCATCAACCAGAAGAGATGCCTTAGGGTCAATCAGCAGGAGGCATGCCTGAATTAGCAGTCCATACCTGACCATGTCAGAGCAGAAATTCTTGTTGTCCCCTACATAAAAATTTCCTCTTTGGTCCTCAGAGACAAAGTGTTTTCAAGAAACTGGTGGAAAGGGCTAAGACTGTGCAGACAGTCAGGGACTTTCTGCCACTCCCATCATCTAGATTCAGTAGAAGCTATCTTACTGTAATTTGGTCCTTTCATAACTCGCAGTTCAAGTCCAAGAGCAAAAGTACCAGGAGAGAAACAACCAAGAAGTTGGCAAGCTAACTCTAAAATAAGGCCTGGGGGGTCCAAGTGCCATGGGCCCAACAGAAAGCAGTTAAGACTCAGAAAAGAATCTCTGTCTCCCCCCAAGAAAATTCCACCCCATCCCAGGCCCTACTCTCTCCCCTACAAGGCTAGGGTGCAGACTATCCCTCTGATTAAACACCTAGAATGACATAACTCAGGACAAGTGAATTCTGAACATCATAAGGTCAGGATACAAGATGCAGTTTTCTTACATTCCAAGGTTTACAGACATTTTTCTGCTGTTACAAAAGGGCAACTCCAGGAGGCACAGGCTTGAATCCAGTCTTCCATGTAATCCTTTCCTGCAAAAGAGATAGGAAAATGGTTTTACTCCAGGTTATTTTTTATCCCAAGAAAGGAAGGGTCCCAGAGACGCATCCTGGATCTCTCTCAGTTAAATCATTTTCATGTTGCCCCAAAATTCAAAATGCTCACCTTACAGAAACATCTCCCAATGATTTTTTCTTGTGGAATGCAGATGTCCAGGAAGTTTTCAGAAGAAGGGTGGAGTGCAGAAAGACATGGGAGACTGACAAGACAGACTATGCCAAGTAGCAATACTGGCTGGCTAATAAAAAGGCTAAGAGAGCAGTCTTAGTAACAAAGAACTAGGCTTCAGAGAAACGCTGCCAGTTTCTGGAAAGTGACTCAGATGGCACAATAAAGCTCTGTCAGATTACAAGGCAATGGCAGAAAGATAACAAAGATATTTGTCTGATACCATTCATAAGGGTTGCCAGAAACAATCTGCTTACCAGTCTAGAGGACATCAGAGGCAGATGAAAGGAGTACTTAAGATTCTGAATGAAGAAAGCCCACACTGAAGCTGTACTGCCCCATGCACACCCTGTGGTGAAAGAGGAAAAAGAAACTGCCCTAGATGAAAGAGCAGCACTAAGGAAAATCAAGATGTTGAGTGCATTAGGAAAGTAATAGTTGTCAAGGGTACTGATTCTGGAATGGGCAGAACAGTGTATCCCAATTGACTATAGAGTTGGCATTTTAGGACCAGTGTACTAGAACAAAGGGGACATTCACAACTGTGGGCAGTACAGATGTATCCACTCCTTTCACCCTGCATGAAAATGCTAGAGAGGGTGATTAATAAATGAATACAGGGAGTAGTAGAAAGTTAGATGAGAGGTGAGCAATGCAGAATCAGATCAGGAAGCAATACAACTGATCACAGTTTGTGGTGTGCCAGGTAGTGGTGGCACTGAAGATTAGGAAAACATCCAGCTGTGCATTCCTAGATTTGGAAAAATCATATGACTAGGTCGCAAAAAAGCTGATTTGGGCAATTTTTTAATGGTTCAAAGTCCCAGCAATGTTAGTAAAGTTAGTGCAGGCTGTGTACAAGGATGCAGTGACAAAAGTATGGACAGTGTTCACCTCAGAAGAGGGTTCAGTGGGAGTGGGTGTGCATCAGAATTCAGCTGTCAACTCATTTGTGTTCATACTGGTAACACAAGCAATAATGCCCGACAAGGTGTGGTATTGTGTAAATAATGCCCACACAGGGCAGCATCAGTCCTCTACACCCCTGGAAGGGCATTATTTACACAATAACACACACCTTAGAGGGCATTAGTGTGCTTAGTGAATGGGCTGTTAAATTATTTTGTATTTGTTTTATTTTTTTTAATTACTACATATATGTATGTTCATAGTTTTGATGTAAAATAGCTACCTGCCTGTTTTATTATCTGTGTGCCACCATGGGTCAAACCGTCCTTGTCATCCAATACCTTGTGATGCTGTGAGACATGCCCATGGACCCCAATTTATAAACAGATAATTTATTGTAATCCCACATTGGTTAAAAACAAGCCAGAAATTATCTATGACTGACAGCAGACTTGTGATATGGTGTTCATAACAGAGACCTAGCTTGATAACAGCTTTGGTCCATACCTGCTGGACCCCCCCCCCCCAAACTTCCTTTATGCAGTGACTGTGCAAGAACAAATTAGATTTTTATCTCTGTCCTATAAACATCACATACATCTGATGGATTATTCATCAACTTTGAGTGTGTTCTACGAGTGTCGTCTTATACACTGTCTGTGAGGTAGGGTGAGAATGTTCTCTGAGGAGGTTCCTTGTCACTTTAGTGATGGCTGTAGCCCATATTGGCTAATTTTGGGTGATTTCAACGTTTGGGTTGATGGCAAGCCATTGGCTGTTGTAAAAATCCCTGTTTTATGAAAGGGATTATGTTTGTTCAGGTTTACTACCTGTGTGACCCAAAAATTGGATAGTCCACTGTCACCTGTTTTGAACTGGTGCTGTATAGCATTTATAGTTTGGCCACCATGGAGGTTTTGTCTTGTCCTACGCTATTTTTTTTTGCATAGATGAGTGCAAACAACCCACATGAAGTTAATATTGCCATTAATTTGGCTTTGACTTGGATTCCATTGCTCCACATGTTGTTCATTCACGCCACCTAGTAGCTTATGAGCTGTGGCAGAATTCTAAGCTTTGATGTCTTCAAAGTACTGGACAAAGTCTTCAGTAGTGATAACAGCATCCATTCTCTGGAAGATAAATCAGTTTTGGATTATCACTCTATCTGAAACCAAATGTTATTATTTAATGTTGTAATGAACCACATGGAAGAACATTTTTGAAAATTGTATGTGACCAAACAGGTAACCAGTGAAGTCTCTGAAGTGATGTAATACATTGGCAATGTGAACCATAAGATGAGTAATTTGCTGACAGGGAGATCACAAGAGCAAAATGACCAGAATGTTTCTTCCTGGTGGTTTACAAACTTAATGTCATTGCATGCCTGCTCACACAGAGGGTGCTTCCTTATGTGAACTCGCTGTTTGTTTTTTCACAGTTATGCTTTTTTCTTTTAGACTGAGTGAAGTATCTAATACACTGTTGAGGGGGATCTTGAAGGCTAAACACTTGAGTTCAATATGCACACTTCCGCCTATTTAATTTCTTCAATTACAAGTGTGCAACAGACAGCCTGAGGCCTTAACACCTATCAGACCAAGCTTGTTATATATTTTATTTTAGATGTCCTGTTTCTGGCTCTTTTCAGTGTGATCATCTCCTCTTTTCAGTATGGTTTCTTAACATTTTGTCTTAGAGTCCTTAGTTATTTAAACAAACAAAAAAACATCATGGGACCCAAACATTCTCAATAGGCTCTTGTCACATCTCAAATGTACCTTTAATTTGTAAGTTCATAAGAAAGTGATTTATATGGAACATAATTCTAACAACTACTAACCACAGTCAGAAATACCTAGTTGTCTTTACATACTTTAACATCTTGTCTGACAACTTTGTTACTAATATTATAAATGACAAGAAACTTTCTTAATTTGCAACATTTTCTCTATATACTGTTGATAATCAATATCTTGTTATTGTATTAAAGCCGACAACCTGTAATGTTGTTTACTATTGCTGAAACTTTGTATCTCTATCATGTACATGATGTGGAGCTTTTCTTCCTGGGCATCTGCTGAAAAAGAACCTGCGTCCAGTCGGAATTTCCCAGTAAACAAATGTAATTAAATAAAATAAATAAATTAATTAAGGAACATGACTTCTGTGATTCATTTGTCAGTTTTTTTATCTTGTCCCTGTACTAATACAGCCCAAACACTGGTTTTCATATACTTACTTATGTCTCAGCATCAAGGGATGTATTCACTGTTGGCTCTCCATGATCACGTGGCAGCTTTTGATATAGTTGATCATAGCATCCTTATGAAATTACTTGGGGCTTAATTCGGTCTCTCAGGTGTTGCTGTAGAATGGTTTGCTTCTTACTTTTCTGGATGCAGCTGTTGAGTAATTTCAGGTGTTAACTCCTCTAAACCCTACACAGAATTCACATCCCATCTTGAGTTCAGTATTTTTCTGAATATATTTACTTCTCCTTGTTGGTATTATCAGAAAGAAGGGTTTATAATATAGCTATTTGCTTATTGCATGTAACTGTGCCTTTCCATCCCTCAGGCATCAATATTAGCTTTAACTTTCCTGTCAGATAATCTTGACTGTATGCATGAATGGATGCTTAGAAGTCAGCTAAAACTCAGTACTTCCATGACAGTCACCATTGTTTTGCTCGTCCCCTTTGAGGACTCGTATCTCTTACCATTAAACTCCAGTACTATATTGGGGGAGGGAGGGATAAAAGGCTTTTAATTCATGTCCAAGGTGCACACAGTCTTGGAGTCATCCTCTCTGATGGACTGATACTAAAGGACCAGGTGCCAACTAGCATGAAGTCTTGATTGTTTTATCAGAGGAACATTAAATAGGTTTTATCACATGATGTCCTGGTTGTTACACACATCTTAGTCTTCTAATTGACTGTTGTTGACTGTTACAGATTGCTTTACCTGGGACTTAAAAGTGTGAATTGTTTGCCTTCAAATAGTGCAAAACTCTGGTGCTTCACATTAACAGGATATTAAGGAAGTTCTTTGGGGCTTTCTCTTGCTGTCTGTTTGGTCGAAAAGGTTTTCAGAGTGGGTCATTGTAACAGTAAATCCACCTTTGGCGTATTTTTCCAGCCCAGTTTCATTTAATTAGATGAGTTCTTCTCTGTGAGGGCTCGGTGCTGATGTCATGCCTACAACAGATGGTGCTAGACATTCTCATATATTGTCTTGTCACACATTTTTTAGTTGTCACTGCTTCTGTGGATTATTTGTTATAGTAGAATTCGTTTACACAGATATTTTTTGAGGAAGGCCACTGTAACAGTAGATCGTAACATTTGAGGTTACTCACCTTTTGCGTCCTTATTTTACTACAAGTAATGGCAGTTTTTTCTGCAAAGAATCAGTGCATGTCTTGGGTCTTCTCAAATACTGATGTAGGTGACTTTTCCATACTCTGTATTATTCCATGTTTTCTTGGATTTTTTCTGGCTGTTCTGTCTGTCTGTTATCCTTCACCTGTATTACGGTAGATGTTCTTCATGTTTCACTGTTGCCGTCATCACATTTGGGTTATCCCTGCCAGGGTAGCCCTTGGCCGGCCCGAATACCAGAGACTTAGTATTTCTGCTTCTGTTGCTGTCGCTTGAGGACTGACGTCAGGTCATCAGTAGTATAAAGTAAGGCAGCCGACACCATCACATCAGTCTTTCTTGCCATGGAGCCCGAAGCAGAAGCAGTTCGCACGAGTGCCGGTCGGCTGCTACCTGAGTTTTCATCTCCGAATTGAAGTTGAAGTCATCTAAAGCTAAGTACCCTATTAGGGATCCTTTTTTCTTGCACTAATCGATGTCAGAAAAAGTTAATAATTGTCACGCCTGTGGAAAGCAAATACCACACAGAAACTTCCACTCTTACTGCGTCACTTGTTTAGGCCCAGACCACGATGTCCCCCGTTGTCACTTCTGTGCTTTGTTCAATGCCAGAACTATCCGTCGTTGGGCCCTTATTTGTAGCCAGATATTTTCGTGTACAGTCCTTGAATTCTGATATGGCTTCGGCAAGCCATCCAACAGCAGATCTTCAAAAAAAAATGTAAAGATAAAGACAGAGACAGTCCTCCTGTACTCAGTGAGGTGCTTTCACAGCCCCTGATGCCAGCTTCAGTTTCACAGGCCGCTACCGAGACCCTTTCGGAGTTCGGTATGCCGCAGAACTCTTCTTCGACTAATGATCCTGCGGTCATCTCCACTTTGGATGGGTCCAGCTGCTGAGCAGGCATGGGCTTCTGAGGAAGTCCTTCGCACTACCGAATCTCGACACAAACAGACGTCTTCTTTCGCGACTACTGTTCTTTCAAAAACAACTGAGTTTCTTAGGCCCAGGGTTCGAACCACACCCAAGAAACCGACGACCCACACTCAGGCGCCTGCTAACTTGCCTCAGTCTCAAATGCTTAAAGTGGCGGTAGACCTTATCATGCTGATCAGGGGAAGCCAAGCTTCCCCCTCAAAAAGGAAAAGAGATCTGTCCTCTGTAGTTTTGTCTGAACAAGTCAGATGAATCTGATGCATCTGACTATGAAGACATGCAACCCCTCTCCACTTATGAGGATTCTGATGCAGAGGACTCCATTCCTTCAGCCTCTCCCCCAGAGGATTTTTCCTTTGGGGAAACCCTGCATACTTTAAGGGAGCATTTCCAATGGGAGAGTCAGGACTACCCTCAGTCTAAAAAGAGACTCAGGGAATTCCTAGATATTCCATAACACAGACCCTTGGCTATCCCTCCCAGTCCTGGATTTTGTGGATGATGTTTTCCTTGAATCCAGCTTGACTCCTGATGCCATATCTCCTGCTCCCAGGAAACCAGACAGGTACTGTAGAGTCCCTGACTCACACAAATATCTTTTAAAAATCCAACAGCTAACCCTGAGGTAATTTCTCAAGGACCAAAAGGGATTAAAGCAACCTCTGCTAAGAGTCCCACCCCCTCAGACAGGGATTCCCGAGCATTGGACAGATGGGGGTAAAAAAGTATATACCTCAGCTACTTTTGCTATCAGGGAACTAAATTGTCAGTTCCATATGCTGAAATTTCAGAAACATACCTTGGAACTCCTTAAACAAAATGTCTTCCTTTCCTGCTTGGGCAAAAATCTAAAGATTTACAAGACTTAATGCATTCTGCAAGTCAAGTAACTAAACACACTTTGCACTGTGGTTTTTATGCCTTAGAAGCTTCTTGCAGGGCAGCAGTCACTGGATCTGTTATTAGAAGACATGCATGGCTTAAGGAACAACCCCTGCCAGACCATGTCAAATCTAAATTGTTGGATGCTCCCTTTGCACAAAGATAACTTATTTGGCACTAAGGCAGAAGAGGTCTTAAAAAAGATGGAAGAAAAAGCAAACTCTACACAAACAGTTAAGGATTTCTTACAGGTCCAGCCCCCTAGGTTCAGCAGGTATTGTCCCACCAAGCACTGGTCCTTTCCTGCTCCAAGTAAACCGGCCCAGCCTAGGCCCCGTGGAAATAGACCCCCCCCCCAGACAGCAGCCCCAGGGAATGTAGAGATCTAAGCAATGGACTACCTCCACTTCAAAATCAGGGAGTTCTAAGCCACCCCCTTATGGTAAGAACACAAATTACTCACCTCCTCCACCCCCCCTCTGCCCACCTTCACTTACCCCTAGAAGGAAAATTCTCCTTTCACTCAAGCACCTGGGCCACCATTACCAAGGACCAATGGGTTCTGAACATTGTGTCTCAGGGATACAAATTTTCCTTCCACACCCTTCCAACCCCAAAAGGGTTCCCAGACCTACCATCAAATCAGTGGGCAGAGGCTCAAAAGCAAATCCTTTCCCTGCTCTCTATGAGGGCAGTAGAGCACATTCCTGCAGAACAGATAGGCCAAGGCTTCTACTCCAGACTTTTTCTGGCGGCGAGAAAAGAGGGCACCTGGCACCCCATCCTCTATCTGTCCATTCTAAACACCTTCCTGGTGATCCCAAAATTCAAAATGCTCACCCTCCAGCAGCTGCTACCCATTCTCTCCAAGGACGCTTGGCTAGCCACCCTAGACCTAAAAGAGGCCTACCTCCACATTCCTGTCAGGGAATCATGCAGGAAATATCTCCACTTTAGGGCAGAATCTCAACACTTTCAGTTCTCTGCACTTTTTTTTGGCTTATCTACTGATCCCAGAGTTTTCACAAAATGTCTGGCTCTGGCCATTGCCTTTTGCAGACAAAGAAATATTCGAATTTGCCCATACTTAGATGACTGCCTTATTCAGGCAGACAGCCAGGAAAAGCTGCTCAAGCACCTGGCCTTTGTAAAGACCCTACTTCTCTCAACTAGCCACCAGGCCCCAGCTATCTTGCAAGGAAGATCCTGCAAGCTCTGGGGTTCATGGCATCTTGCATACTACTCATTCCATGTGCCAGACTGCATATGAGGAAACATCAGTGGTACCTAAAGAGCCTTTGGTGTCAACACTCTCAAGATCTGGAAACTCTTCTACCTAGAATTCCTTGCCTCCAAAAGGAATTTCTTTGGTGGGCAACAGCATGCTTCCACAACAAGGGACTGCCCTTCTCCCCACCCCCTGCCACCCAGACCCTCACCACAGATGCATCAGACTACGCCCCTGGGGTGCACACCTGGACATCAGGTGCAAACAGGGCCAATGGCGCCTACAGCAAATCCCTCTGCACATCAGTCAAAAAGAGATGATGGCTGTGCAGCACGCTTTGATAGCTTTCAAACCCCTTCTCTCTCCAGGGGTTCTCCTGATCAAAACAGACAACACCATTGTGATGTGGTACATCAACAAGCAGGGAGGGACTCACTCTTACCCTCTATGCAGGCTGGCCATGACCCTTTGGCTCACAGCCTCTTCCATGCAACTACACCTGTTAGCACAGTTCCTACCAGGCTCTCTCAACTCTTTGGCAGACCAATTAAGCAGAAACCTTCTGGACCCAGACTAATGGCAATTCAGCAGAAGTACCTTCACCCTAATAACTCAGAAATGGGGAACCCCGAAGGTTGACCTCTTTGCCTCCCACACCAACCATCAGCTTAGCAAATTCTGCACCAGGGAGCATCACAGCATGGCTTGGAAAGTGGATGCCGTGTCCTTCCCTTGGGTCAATCTATTGGTCTATGCCTTTCCTTCCCTACCTCTCATTCCTAGGGTACTGCTCAAAATAAGGGAGGAAAAACCAAGAACCATTCTTATAGCTTCAGACTGGCCCCGACAACACTGGCCCCAGGCTGAGGGAGCCAATACGGCACAGCCCTCCATCCCAACCATCCTGGATTACTTAGCTGACCTGCACAGTGGTCCTCTTTCTCCTCTATAAAAATTCATGGCGCTGCTATTTCTGCTCATTTTCCCACTGAGCAGCCCCTTTTCTCACACTCTTTGATCAAACAGTTCCTCAGAGGGGCTAGCAACTTGAGGCCCCCCAGAAGGGCACCAACACCAGCTTGGGACCTTAACTTTGTCTTGGAAAAGCTCACCTTGCCCCTTTTTGAACCAGCTTCTTCTGCAGAGCTAAAATTTCTCTCCTGGAAGACAGCATTCCTTCTGGCCATCACTTCAGCCGGAAGAGTCTCTGAGCTGCATGCACTCATGGCTGTGGAACCCTTCATCATCTTCAATGCAGACAGGGTATCCCTCAGAACTAATGCATCCTTCATGATGAGGTGGTGTCCAGTGTGGCTCTCAACCAATCCATTCATTTGACCACCTTCTTTCCTAATCCCCAGAACAAGGGTGAAAGAATTCTTCACTCTCTAGATGTGCACAGACAGCTCAGATTCTGTCTGGACAGGACTAAATCCTTCAGAATGTCTTATCAATTGCTGGTTAGCTTTGCTACAGGGGCAGAAGGCAAAGTCATCTCCAAGCAAACCATTTCCAAATGGATAGCACACTGCATCCATTTCTGTTATAAACAGCATGGTAAGCCTCCCCCCAAGGAGGTCAGGACACACTCCACCAGAGCAGACTCCACCTCTGCAGCTTTCCTCAGAGGAGTCCCCACCAGGGGCATCCTGGAGGCTGCCACCTGGACATCTGTTCACACTTTTACCAAGCAGTACCCACCTGCCTCTCTTCTCCAAATCCAAGGCAGGGTTTGCCTCTGCAGCCTTGCAGGGCATCCTAGCCAGCCCCTAGTTTACTTGACTGCCTCCACCCATTTCCTTAGATTTGGGAATCTACCCAAATCTGATGACTGCAACAGTGAAACATGAAGAACATAGTACAGCTGTGTACACTTACCATAAATGTAGATGTTCGAGTGTATTCACTGATGCAGTCCTGGTTTCCCTCCCTCCATCCCCCTTTTTTCTTTTTCTTCTTTCCTTACAAGGGACATATTGATATTTATTTTCCACTGGTGGGGTTCTTTCACCAGAACCTGGCCTCTTACTTTGTGGGCTCCTGACAGGTTAGGGCAAGAAAAACTGATGTAATGGCATCGGCTGCCTTACTTTATACTACTGACAACCTGATGTCAGTCCTGAAGTGACAGCAACCGATGCAGAAATGCTAAGTCTCTGGTATTCGGGCTGGCCGTGGGCTACCCTAGCAGAGATAACCCAAATGTGATGACTCCAACAGTGAATACACTCAAACATCTACATGTATGGTAAGTGTACACAACTGTACTTTCTTTGGTGTCTTAACTGCTTGCCTGCTTGGCCATATGTTGTCAAGAAAGACAAGGAGAGAATCCCTATAACAATATATCTTAACGTTTGGGTTTACCCACTCCTTATGACCCGTTTTCCTCGCTGGATTTTCTCCAAGTGGTAGCTTCCTTCCCTGTGGTGAATTAGTGTAATTTGTTCTTCAGGTGGGCTTTTGATAATTTTAGCTATAGTACTGCGGTGGTGGTGCTGCGGTAGCATTGTCGCCTCACAGTTAGACGTTGCCCATTCGATTCTCAGAGTGTCTTCTGTGTGGCGACATGCGTGAATGGGCGTTCCTTCACTGAATGTTGTGCGTTAGGCCCGGCAAGCCAGTACATAAAAATCTACTGCCAATCATTAGTGGACCGGAGTTCCGCTGTGGCGACCCCTAACCGGGAAATGCCGAAAGACACAAACAAAGTAGCCTTTGCTAAACATTGTGATTGTCATTTTTTCTTCAGTTTTAGCTTATGTTATCATTATAGTTGCTCACTGATATTAAGGTCAGTAACTATTACAGACTGAAAAATGTCTTCTGAAACAGTAAGTAAGTGTGCTTGTGGTAGCTAGATAATTCCCAAGTATTGCCACATGCATGCTTTATTTATACCCTAGCTAAATTTAAGAGAGTATGACCTTTGTACAAGGTTAAATATTCCACAAAGTTAAGGAGGCTTTAGGCTTTAAATTCATATCTCACTAAAAGTGCCTTAAGCTCCTTGAGTCAAAGTCAAAGAAAAGGTACTTTGTTTAAAAGTTTGAGCCCAAGGTTCAAATGATGAAGAAGGTGGTTCACAAAAGAACTGACTCCGTTAGAAAAAGGAAGGAATCTTTGGCCTTTTACATGTATTTTAGAGGCTAGCACACTTCCATTTGTAACTCCCTAAAACAGGGATGTGAAATCTGCCTTAAATATATATTCAGAATCTCTAACAACATCAGCACTGATGAGAAAAGTGATAAAACAAGCACTTTCATTGGTGCTTGTGTCATCAGTAAACTGTGACATAAGATTATATAAGTGATAAAAGAAGTAGGTGGTCTGAATTTTACTGTGAAAGATGCTGCCACATCTTCTTAGAGGTGGTAGCTCATTTGTATGTAAGAAGTCCTTCTTTGCCTGTAAGGTAGTGCTGAATTAAATTATTTCTGCAACTGCAAACTACATCAAGCACTGGTGTTGATTGTCGGTATATGTCAGAATATAACTTGACTAATTTTGAGCTTTTACTGGTACCAGCAAAGGTTCAAGATTCAAAAAGTAAGAAAAATTAGGTTTTTCTCTTCTTTTTCCTAATGGCAAAGAAAACTTTTACTCCCTCTAACAATGTTTCATTTAATTCAGACAATTTGATCATGAAGATTCTTCAGTACACAATTGGTATCTCCTAATTCATAATTATTGCCCAGTCAGACATTACCCGGTTAACAAATTTAAGTAAATAAATAAATAAAATAAACAACTAAAAATATTGGAGAGCTTTTAATCTGACCTACCACAGATGCACCTTCTTTTAAGAAACAGTATTTAGAAATTATTAAACTTCCAGAGTCTCTGGGAAAGATTTATTAAAGATGTATCTGACTTTAGAGGATTTTAGTGCATCATTGTATTGTATACCCACATATGAGGACCTTGTAAGTGTGATAAAAGACAGCTCACTTTTGTATTAAATCTTGTAGGCTGATGTGGTTTATCCTCTTCTGACAAGTGTTCTTTAAATGTTGGAATGCTTCCCTTTGAAAGGGAAGAGAGATTGCTGAACAGGTGGGGAAAAGGTGTATACCTCTATTACTCAACCATTAGGGCTACTAGTTGTCTTACCTACATGATTGCATACCATAAACAAGTCTGGGTCCAATTCAGCATGCTTTAAGTAAAATGATGTACTCAGTGGAAAGGTCGTAATGCAAAAATTAATAAAAAACAGCAGATAAAATAAGAGGTCTTCATATGATTCTCTTGACAGTTTGGGGCAGTAGTGGCTGGAACAGTCATTTGGATGCTTGAGTGAGAGATCAAACAAGTTATCCTAAGATGAGAAAGCACATATGCTGGATGTAGTTTTCAAAGATATTTTTTTTAATCCAGCTGCTTTTAACATGTGAATTAAATTACTTTGGTTTGTGGACACTCCTGTTTTGCACATTGCATTTTAGTGACTGAATGCTGGAAAGTTATTTAAACTATAGATGGAATTGTAACAATTTTGATTGGTGGTTTATTTAAATTATTAAAACTATAGATGGAATTGTAAACATTCTGATTGGTGATTTATGATCTCTGATAATCCAGTGGGAGTGTGAGGACTGGGTTCACTTCTCAGCATGAATTTGAATAAGGGATTCAGCCCACTCTTACACACCTACACACACCGATTGGCTAGTAGCCCTAACCACTCCCATTTACTATGCAGTAAAAACAGTGACTGAAACCTGTAATCTTCTGTAACACCAAATGCTTAGATGCACTAATAAAGGACTGAGAAACAAACTTCTGCCTACAAGTTATTTGAAATGTCTACTATATATGTCTTGGGGATTCAGTGGAACGCTGGCTGACAAGGCAGAGAGATACCACTCTCTGGTGCATTTCCTACCTCTAATGAGCATTTTTGGTTGGATTTACTAGTTCTATTTTACTGGTACTAAATACTTAAGTCTAAAACGACTAGGACCTTTTCTGGATACAGGTCTACTTTCCCTTTGTGAGTATATCCTAGCATTTAATCCAGATGCTGAAAAATGGCAGGAAAAGGGTCAAATTAACATGTCCTTCAATTATAATTCTGCAGTACCTCCTTTTCAAAAGGAGCCAGCCAACCTCTAAAAGGTTGCTGCACCAGAAAACCTGTCCAAAAATTTGTCCTGTTAAGCAGACTAAAATATGCTAAGCCTCTTCTGTTTAGCTTACGCCTCAAAAAGATGGCAATTAACTGTAGGTTGTAAGACATTTGTATATTTTTCTTCTGTCTTTTGACCCCTGGAATGCAGTAATTGAAGGTCATAATGATGATTATGTACTTTTCTTTTGTGATTGGAGATAGATACAGTTGTAAAATTTCCTTTCTGCGCTAATAATCTGTGTGGAGTTGTTACATCATAAAATTCATGAAATGACAACCACATTTATTTCTGTAGTTACTTCGCTGAAAGGCAGTCTGAGTAGAAATGTATGTTTTATGTACCTAATAAGCTGGAATTTCCTTGCCAGTTATTTAGTATCAGGAAATGACAGAAAACCTGTTTTACTTGTATCTCTTTGTTAATTCCTTTGTTCTGGCTTTAAACTGATGGAGATCTGTTGTAAATTGATCTGAGGGAAGCCCACACAGCTTTGTTCTAGTCCCTTACCTTACCCCAATTTCTATCCACCCCTCTTACTCTAAAATTATACTTTCTACATGCACATTTCTCTTGTGACTGTTATTCCAACCCCTCAATGAGCTTACTACTTCTGTACATACTGCTTCCTACTTCCCTCTCTATTTAATTTCTATCCCCATTCCCAACTATTCTTCTCCCTCCCATACAGCTTTTCACTATATCCATTTATAACCACAATCCGCCTTAATAGTACCTATCTATTCCGCATTGTATCTTTTCTTTTCCCAAGTAAACCCTCACTCCTTCTTGTTTTGATCACATTATTATACTTTAGCCTATAGTGCCACTGTATTCCTTACACTCCAGAGAAGATACCAGGACAACCTACCTCTCTTCTTTTGTAGAATGCAATTCTCTCCTTACCTAACCTTTTACAGCTTTCAGAATCCACCATCACTGAATCTCATACTTTCCTGCAGCTTCTTGTTTCCTTCATCATTGCTACTTTACCACTACCTGACATTTATAAAATACAGATTCCTGTACTTAATTATGCTACTCTTCAGCTTATCCTCTATTCTCCTCCTACTGTGCCATTGTTCATCCTACCATGACTCAGTAATATCGCACAATATCTCTCCAACTCTGTCCTAAGCACCTATCCATACTTCCTCTTTACATTCTCCACACATAGCAGCAAACCTATTTAATATTGCCCCTCACCTTTATTCCAAATGCAGGCTGATTAATTGTACTTAATCTCAAACCAAACCAAAATTGAGTGCAAGAATCTTCTCCAAGAAACAAGTGTGCATAATTCCCCAGTGTACTAAAATCCTTATAGGAGTAATGCACACCCTAATCCTGGCTGTATGTGTCACATTGAACATAAAGCTAATTCTTTCCCACACACTTCTGTGATCCAACAACAGCCAATTCCTAACCCTGGTGATCTAATTTTTGTTGCTATAAGTGTTAGAAATATAAAAAATAAAACTGCTGAACTACATGCCTGGATTACCCAATGTAAGCCTGATGTTCTCACTGTAACTGTAATTTGGCTTAAACCCAGCATAAACAATTCTAATGTTATACCTCCTGAATATAATGTCATCCATAATGATCATATAAACAGGAAAGGTGATGGTATACCTTTAATATTTCCCAGTACCTACCACATCTCCCCTTACAGAAAACCAGCACCAAAATTCAGTTCAGCAGAGCTTCTTATTGCTTTCCTCAAAATAAACAATTATAAAGATGCAATGTATTACTGTCCTTTTTATCCTTCCTGGGTAACAGTACAGGTATACTGGAAGATATCCTACATTGGCTATCCATAATATTTCCACATGAAAAAATATTACTAGGTGATGCGAATGTCAATTGATTGGACACAAACTGTAACTTCTCTACATCTAGCATGGACCTATATGGTTTTGCACAACTAGTTAATAGCCCCACACATTATAGCAAGACATCCCATTTTCTATTAGACTGGATCCTACTATCAGACCCTAGCAAATACTCCACTACAAGTACAGTGTCAGACTCTCTCAGTGATCAACTCCCAGTCTATATGACTAGATATCTCACACCTCCAGATAAACAGCATATTTACAAAACACATAACCTTTCCAAGTTTAACCCATAAATGTTCATTACTACACTGTCTATTAACTTGAACTTCCTAAAAATTCTTCCCTTAGACGATGCTGTAATTGAATTCAGTACAACTTTTCTAAGTATCCTAAACAACCTTGCACCTCCTAGAAGGAAGAGACTGAGATAATGTAATTTGGCTTTCCAAACAGAGTAGAATTCTGATGAAGGATATCGAAAAAGTATAGAAAGAATGGCAAAAGTATAACAGCTCAATATCTTGAAAACTTCAGAATGCTTTGCAGCCATGCTAAAAAGTAAATAAATGAAGACAAAAACTGTAGTTTAATAACTTTCAGAATAATACTAAACACAACCCTAAAAGAATTTGGACAGCCATTAAAGAAATCTGTTACATTACGGCCAAAAATTCAACCCAACCCCTTTCCTGATAACTCACCACTCAAAATTGAAATACAGTCCAGCACTAAAAAACATTAAAGACAAGTATGTTTCTAGTCGATCATTGTGATCCAGTGACCAAAAACTCCTGTGTGTCTACAAACCTAGCAAATCTGCTGTATATTGTCTGTACTTGTATAAGGTTGCTATGGCCTGGAACTCCTTACCTGATTCATCAGGTCAGTACCCTCCCTACCATGTTTCAAAGCCAGTCTGAAAGACCTTCTAGCTATCTGGCTCTATTCTTGCTCAAAAACAAGGATAACTATATCCCTAAATGCGAACAAGTACCTTTTCATTCCTTATACCTCCTTACTCTCCCTTCACTTATTTTCTTACTGCTATCTAATTTTCTTCCCTGACTTTCTCTCTATATACCATAAGCCTGTTTTTCCCTTACTTTGTATTGCAATTTGTATTTGTATTAGACTAACTTTTAATTTCTCTACCAACTCTCTTAACGTTTCAATAAGTATTAATTGATTGTCATATAACTCGTATCTGTTCTTAACTAATGTTTTTATATTATGTCTAATTTGTTATAATTATTTAAACTCCAGATGTTTTTGTTTCATTTTTGAAGACTGCAGAATTATTGTTCTTAAAATGTTTTGTAATAATTTTGAGCATTTCTCCACATGCCTCAGTTTAAAATGGACTTCTACACAGTTGGACCTTCCCGGTAATCCAATGTCATAGATTCATAGATGGTTACTAGGCTTATGGCCCTAGAGCCCTTACATGCCTAGCCGTCTTTATCCTGAGTTACCACAATTGTCAGTGGTTAGGTAAGTGAAGTTTACAAAGGTAGGGCTCTATGGTAGTTAACACCGACTTCCTCCAGGAGAGACATTGGAGTCACCCCAGGAGTGAATTTGTGATCACCCATCCATTGATCTAGCTTGTGTTTGAAGAGGGTCAGGGAGAGGCTCTGTTTCACATGACTTTGAAGCTTGTTCCAGAGAAGTGCCAGTCTGTGGGAGATGCATCTCTGTCTCCAGCATGACCTGCTCATGTCAGGGGCTAGGTCAAGATCCCTGGATCGAATGACCCTTGTGGAGTTTGCTTTACGAATGTGTAGCATTTCCATCAGGCCAGGGTCAGTGACAGAATACAGTGACAGATCTTTCAGTCTTTCTGCATAAGACTTGTTTTGTTGACCCTGTAATTTCTTGGTGAGAAACCTCTGTGGTCTCACCAATTGTTGTAGGTGTCTGGTGAAACGCATGCAAAAGGGAGTATTGTACTCATTTAATGATCTGATGAGTGCCGTGTATAATGGAATTATGACATTCTTAGATCTAGATGCGATGTCTTTACTCATAAGATGTGCCCCATAGAGGGATTTCCTTAATACTATGGATACTTGATGGTCAAAGTTCAGGTTATCAACCAGAGTACCTAGATTACTTACCACTGGGTCTACTCTTACGGGGGCGCTGTCTATAATGTAATTAGCAGGGACGTCGGCTTTCCCAAAGGGAATAATAATGCATTTTTTTGCATTTATGCTTAGTCTGTGGCTTTGGCACCAATCATTTGTCTGCGTTAACCCTGCCTGCAGTATATGAATATCATTGGGAGACTCTGTGATTGCTCCCAATTTGCAGTCGGCAGAGAACTTGGTCAGCCACTGGCCATCCAAGTTTGCCTGGACTTCTCAGAAATAAATTCTGAACAGTAAGGGGCCCAGCACAGAACCCAGTGGTATGCCACTGGTGGCTGTTTTTTGATAGACGTGAAGTCACCCACTTTTACACTCAGTTTTGTCATTGAGCCACTTGGCTACCTATCTGGTAATGTAGGGGTTAATTCCCAACTGGGAGAGCTTCTCTATAATACCTGAGTGGTGGATTGTGTCAAATGCCTTGGCTAAGTCAAGATAGGTGCTATGCACTGTTTTTCCTTTGTCCAGGGCCTTGGAGATTTTCTTGAAGAAGTCAGCCATGTTTAACAAGCATAATCTACCTTTAACGAATCCAAAATGGGTTGGGTTCAGAATTTGGAGATTACCTATGTCTTTGTTAATAAGGTCCATAGTGATTCTTTCCATGGCCTTGCAGTCAAGCTTATGGGTCTATAATTCCCAGGGTCGGTTGATGGTCCCCCTTTGTACAAAGGGATTACTGTTGCTGTCATCCATTTCACCGGAACATAACCAGTTTGCAGGCTTTGATTAAATAGTGATTCAAGTGAGTCTGCTAGGTCATCTTGTAAGTAGTTTTAAAGGCAAACAGGGATGTTGTCTGGTCCCATTGATGCCATGTTTTTGGCCTTGGAGAGTGCCAAGATGACTTGCTGTCTTAGGATAATAGGCTAAGGAATGGTGGCAGGTGTACTTTGGGGGGAAACTGGGGGTGAAGTTTGCTCCAGTTCTGTCAGCTAGCAGGTTGGCTATTATGTCTAGTTGAGTATGGTTGGTGCCATCCACAACCAGTTCAGCGCATAGCTGGGTATTCCCTTACAGATTTTGGACATAGTTAAAGAATGCCTTGCGATTATCCTTAGTTAGGGAGACTAATTTTACTTCATAATTAGCTTTGGAGGACTTGACAAGATCTCTTAATTTGTTTGTTTAAGCTAGAGAGCAATTTCTTCCTGTGCTGAGCCAGTTTCCTGTTGTTCTTTGACATTAGTTTCTTTCCCGTTGTTGTATAGCCTGTTTATAATAGGCATCCCATCAAGGTGGCTTGCTTTTTTCGTCAAGGCCTGGTTTTAATCCAGTCAGGTACAGACAATTCTATACAACTGCTTAAGTGGTTATACAGGTCATTGGTGTACACCTCTGCATAGGAGTATGTGTTGTCTACATTCGCGGGAGCTTTGAAACTTCCTATGCTATCAGTTCATAGGAAGTAATTTATCTTTGAAAAATTCTTAAGCATTTTTGAGCTTAATGGGGTCCAATCTTACCAAGGAGGACATCACATGGGGGCTCTCCCATGTTAGTGAGTACTATGTCCAGGACATTTGAGCCTCTTACAGGTGTACTGACTAGCTGTTCCAGAACATTTGCATTGACATAGTCCGAGGACCTCTGAGCCAGCATGTTTGTGGTCATGTACGTTTCCAATCGATGGTAGGATAATTAAAGTCACCCTTGAGTAATGTGTTGGGCTGTATGGCAAGTGACTCCAGTAAGTCCAGGTATGCGGTATGCTTTTCCTGTTTCATGGTGGGGGGCCTGTAGCTATCTGTGATGTGGTAGGGGGCTTTGCCTGTAGTTAATTGGACATGGAGTAGCTCAAGAAAGTCATACTGTTTAACCAGTCTACAGGAATACTTATCCTTATTGAAGATGGATACACCTCCTCCTTTGGTTCTTTCAGGCTCAGCTTGTGGTCTGAAAATATGGAAGGCATTGCAGCCCTGCATGGCTGGGGTACTTTACGCACCTTTGAACATGTCTCGGTGACTGCATAGATGTCAACATTTTCCAAAGTAAGTAGTGCTTACAGGGAGTGCAGCTTTTTGTTTGGACTCCTAGCCTTAAGAAGCAGTACCTTGGGTTTATCTAGAGAGGATTTTATGTTTGGAGATTGGTTATTTTGGGACTATGTAAAAAGGGCACAATGGGGTGGGGATAATGCTTTTGCCAGTATCTGAAAGCCCAGAGGAGACAGGTGCAGACCATTTCTGGCAAAGCAGCGTGGCCTGTTGACCATGTCTTCCCAGGTTGACAGATGGTGGATCCCCTTGGACTGACACCAGAAGCTAAGCCAGTTGTTAAAGTCAATCATTTTTTGTTTGTATTGTGGCATCGTCTTTGGAGTAGGTAGAATGCTGCTTAAGGCTTAGCTGCCTGTGACACACATCTGAGAGCGCTCAGTCATGTCTCTCTTCATATAGTCCTGTGAGGTACATCTCAAGTCATTCACCCCCCCACATGGACTATGACAGAGTCATACCAGTAGTTGTGGTTGAGTGCTTGAGTGACTTGATGGATCCTGACAGCAGTCCGGCAGCTAACTATAACCTGCTCCTTATCCAGTCTGGTGAGGGTAACATCTGTGTGTCTCACAATGGAGTCACCTGTGACCAATACATTAGGTTTTGTAGTGTTATGCCTCATGGGCTTATTTGTTGAGACACTGGTTTGTGTGCGTGTGTGTGTGTGTGTGTGTGTGTGTGTGTGTGTGTGTGTGCGTGTGTGTGTGTGTGTGTGACTTTGTCAAAACGGCAGAAGTTCGAACACCATCTGTCCAAACTTCTAACCTCGAATTGCAAAATCATCAAAGGCTTAGAACAGCGATTTTTTTTTTTCCCAGTTAAAATAATCGCTGTTCCACGAAACACACGCACAACATAAGCACACCAAAAAAACAGCAATCCACACACATACACTTAAAATCCTACATCTAACCTTACTCTAAACCGCACATACACTACTATCTATCCACTTACCTTAACCTAAACCCTAACCCTAAGGTCCGTCACTATCACACACTCACTTGACCCGTGCCCTAACCCTAACTCACCTATCCCACCCTAACCCTAAAGTCTGTCACTATCGCACACCCACCTCACCCGCCCCCAACCCTAACTCACCTAACCCGTGCCCTAACCCTAACGTCCACACTATCGCACACCTACCTCACCCACGCCCTAACTCACCTAACCTGCACCCTAAACCTAACATCCACACTGTCGCACTCCCACCTCACTTGCGCCCTAACCCCAGTTCACCTAACCCTAACCTCGGCACAGTCGCACACTTCCCTGAATCTGACCCGTAACTTTTCATCACAGTGCTGAAAATTGCGAAGCCACAGAAATGGTCTACCAAATTCTTTCCCTGAGAAAGAATTCGGTGTTCAGTGGCTTCGTGATAATCAGTTTTCGAACTTCACAGTTCAAACATATGGTGTTCGAACTGCTGAAGTTTCGACGAACTGATAGGAACCCTGTGTGTTTTATTATGTGTTGTGGTTATTTTTTGCACTATGTGTTTAAGTGGTTTCCATTTGGGAGGCCTGTGATCTTTTGGTAAGTTACTTGCTAAGTTACTCGTGAGTACCTCAGCATATGTGGGTTTATGTGTCATGTCCTTATTTAGTGTGGGAAGTGTACATGTGCTGACTACCTATTAAGAATTCAATTTGTTCTTGCATGAGAGTGTTGCCTCCAAGTAAGTGTTGTTAGTATACATGATACAATTGTTACATTGCCTCAGGATGCCCATGTGTATCAGGCTGCCCAGAGAGATGATGGTAAACTGCCCATGATAGCAGGCTCTTACTGTATGCTCTGTTAGGGAAGAGAATAGGCTAATTTGACAGGACAGTGCTTGTCGCGCCAAGAGTACAAGAGGGACCTTTACTTTGTGTAGGCCAAGTATAATCAGTAAGGCAATCCTGCCCAGTGTGCAACTGAGTACTGTATTTATCTGTTAATCTATATATCTAGCCACTTTTCATGCTAGGCATGCCATGGCTACAGTTGGATGTAATTACAAATGCTGCTTTAAGCATGTTGTGTGTCTACATTGCACATTTGTACCTGTGCACTCGTAATTCCTTACTGCTGTAGCCAGTGTTTGGTAACTTCTAGAACTTGTGCTACAGGCATTAGCACTGCTTGTCAGATAAAAGTTTCACAGGCTGTCTAGCATTCTCTCCTCCTTGTGTCATGTATCACACACCTGTCCTTTCCAGTTCTGTGCTGCACTCTACAAAAATGGCCCCAAGCTTTTTTCTTTTTCTAAAAAATACATTTTCATATTTTTGAGAGATTTCTTGTCAAAGTAAGTATGTGATTTTTCTCTTGTGCATATTCTATTGTGAATTCTCACAAAATGTTCTCTTTACAGAAAACATTTGCCTTTTATTTCTTTCTATGTGTTTGGGCCTAGGCCTGTCTCACCAAAGTCCGTGACACCTACTCCTGTCTCTTCCAAATTTGCCTGAGGTCAGACAGTTCTACCTGTTGATGGGCACATTAAGTGCCTTTATTACTTGGGGGAAACTCACTGCATTATTTTTTGCAGTAGTTTGTCAGAGAATGCCTCTACTTCCCAAAGATTTGTAATAGAATTACAAGCCTTTTTTTTCTTTCTTTGGTGCTTTCATCTTTTTAGACAAAGCATTTTTCTTCACAGTCCACACACTGGTTCTGTCTCTTGAAAGTCTGCATTTGGTAAACATAACATTTAAAAATCATTATTTCTTTAAAAAATTTGATTTTTCTTTGCAAGTAGTACCATCTGACATCATGAAATGCTCCCTCTGGAACAGATTTTGATCCTTCCTTTTTCCGAGGGCACTATTGTTTCAAACTGGTTGTTAAAGATGTGCTCTGGTATCAGTGGTTTCTGAAGTCTTTTTTCTTCATTGTCCATCTCCTTTTAAAAATCCTTGGCAACAAACTTTACTTAACTGAACAGAGTTTCTGTGTTATTGGCTCAAGGGTTTGGCGCTCAGTGCGTTATACTTTAAAAGTACTTCACTCATACCGTAAATTCCATAAGAATTGAAAACATCTAAAAAATTAAATGAAATTCACAGACTTTCATAAAAGTTAAATTATAAAAGTGATGGAACTATTCTGTTCAATTTTATCTTACCCTACTAAGGCAACTGCACCCATCGTCTTACCTCCTTCCTTTCATTCTCTTTCACCATTCATTCATCGTTGACTAATTAGTGTAAATACTAACAGTGTTGTAGTTACTCTAAATATTGAAATTATTGTAATTCCTTGTATACAGCTGCTAAATGGATATAAACCATTCTTCAGTCAGACTGTTTTGTGTAAAATGTGTTCAGCTTTAGTGTAAATTGTATAGATTTTTATTTTCTGTGACTACTGGGCAGGCCTGAAAATGATCAGTGTGGATCAGTGATCTTCAGCAGTTAAATGTAAAGTAAAATAATAAAGCAGTAAAGCACCCCTTCAGTGCTTGTCATAGTCCAGTACACCACCCATTTTATCATTACTTGCCTATTCAGTTTTCTCCATACCAGTGACTTCTAGATCTGTGAAGCAATCTCCAACAACATCCAGCCATAGACTATAACAGATTGGCTGAGCGATTTGCTGATTGAACACCCATTAGTTAGGGATTGCTGCCTTTCTCCTTTCTGACTTGGTGTCCCAGACGTCTTTACCTTCCTCCCCTAAGTGCTACATTTTTCATCACTTATCGTCTATTCCTTTGGAAAAAGCTGCTCAAACCTATCTGCCCAAGACAAAAGCAGTTGTAAGCTGACTTTGATCTTCTCATGGAAGATCTTGACAATGATGATAGTGCCAGTTTTCCTCCAGGACAATCCTAAATTAGTGGAGTTTGTCCAAATACAATAGAAGAGGTTGGGCTGGCCATCCAGTTTCATGTCTCTCCACACTGCAAACCGAAGAAGGCCTGCCAGTTGCTCCACTTCCTCCTCCATTCTCTTGGGTGTCCCCTTCCTTAGTGGACATTCTAAAGGACAATGCACCGGTTCTGTATGAAAACTGTAATTTACTGACTACTGATCCCAGTAAGGCAGATTGGATTTTCTCCATTTCTAAGATTGTGTGGTTTGAGCAGGGACTGTTAAACTAGATGTCATTATTTGCAACTGTCCTTAGTTGGATTTCCACCAATCAGAACTGCACTTGTCTTGCTCCTGATAAGGAGTCTTGGGTGCTGGACACATTGAGAAATTTAATTTTCATGTCCTCTCACTTGTCCATATGTGTGGTTAACTCTTAACACCCACATTTATTTCCACAGGGACATGTCTGATTACACCATGTGGTAGAGGAAATGTTTATGTGAAGACTGCTGACACTAGTGGTCTACTGAAGGAAAAAAAATGTGTGCCCAAGCAACTGCATCATCTACTTTGAACAGTCTAATGGTCTACATGGTGTACTGTGTGGTTTGAGGAGCTGCTGGATCAGCAGATTCATCATTACCATCTGCTGACATCCTTGTCAACACCCAGGTTCATCGAGGACATCAGAGTGACTGTCATAGATATTCCTTTTAAGGAATGTCTTACGTTTCTGAGCACTTTAATATATGAAAGATCATGGGAAGACTTTCAGTTCTCTGGGTATGGGTATTAAGTTTTGCCTTCCTGTGGGTACAGAGACTGGGGTCCCCAGAGATCAGGAGGCCACGGTCAGCCTCAAGGCAGATTGCTGCAGTCCTGACTCCTTCCCCATTTATCTCTCTCTGGAGGCTATGCCCAGGCATTCAGAAGGCTCTCCAAGGACAAAATGAGTAATCAAAATAATACTCAGTGGATTTTCATTTCCATTTCCTCCCTTCTGTGTATTTTTCCTACCCTTGCTGCATGACTTACCTGAACAATTGGCAAGGAAGAAGTGAAAATTATTTTTGATGCCAAGAGAAACAAAAGACATCAGACCCATTCTGGAACTCTGCACCCTAAATATAGTCAGTCTCAGAGAAACCTTTTGAATGGTCATGGTATAGTTCATCTTTTTTTTTTTTCTCTTCAAAAGGAAAGTGAACATGCTGTTTAGACCTACAAGATGCCTGCCTCCACATAAAGATTGCCAAGAAATTGAGAAGGTTTTTGTGCTTCTGGTCAGAGCCAGTCACTTTCAGTTGAGCCTTACTCAGTTTGGCCTCCACCCAACTGCCATGGTAGTCACCCATTTTATGTCAGTTGATGTACAGGGAACAAATATTTCCCTTACTTGGAAGACGGACTCCTAGCTCTGCCATCGCAGGAATATCTTTTTCACATAAAACAGTCTGAATTCAAACTTTTCTCTCTTAGAGAGACAATGAACTTCATGAAATTGCATTTCCTTCTGGTCTATGTTCTAATATTCATAGACTGTTCTTAAGATATAGAGCAGATTGCTGAGTGTTTTTAGTACATGATGTGCTCCTGACACTACAGCAAACAGTTTGTACAATATTCTGTGTTTAGATAGTTCTATTAGATTTGTTTCAAGGCTCTGAGTTTTATGGCAGCATCTATTTTCATGCTATTTCCTGTAGGTTCCATGTGATGAGCCTCCAGTGGATCAATATCATCATCACATCTTATTGGATATCATACACATTGTCACGTGGTTCTATGGGTATATCCAGTGAGTCTTTGCACAAGGAATTACTGACGGCTGAAAGTTCTTTAGGCTATAGTTACCCCAGGTCTGACTGCTGTGGCATGGGGGGCATTTCACTGAACATAATTTCCAGGGGAAACTTGAACACCCTAGGAGTCTTGCTTCCAAGTCATTGTCCTCTTAATTTTGGCCTTTCAGGACTCCCTTCTAGATGGAGTCCTCTCCATTCACTCAGGCAGTGCGACTGTGGTCTGGTATGTAAACCAGAGAAGACTGCTCTTTTCTGCTTTGCCAGGAGGCCATGAATATGTGGCAGTGGGTGATCAGTTTACATTGCTGTCTGGTGGTGATGCACATCTGAGGACAAATTGATAGACATCTCAAATGCTGGTCACTTAGATTGTGACCAGACAGATCTTTCTTTACTGAAGATCCCCATTGTTTGCCCCCTTTGCCTATCTATCCAACACTAAGTGTCATAACTTATTTTCTCTGATACTGTCTGTGGGAGGACAAACCAGAGATGCCCTAGCCCACCAGTAGTTCAGTGATCTCATTTATACTTATTCTCCATTTTGTTTGATGATGAGGTTTATCCAGAAGGCAGGAATTCGCAAAGTGATTCTCATAGCTGCTTTCTAGCATGGACAGGATTCCTCTTCTGCACCTTTTTCTCCTTCAGCAACCTATCGGGAGACTACTGTCTCACCCATCAAATAAGCCTTGCCTTTGAGATTCATTCATTGAAACTGGTTACTTGCCTTCTGCCCCTTTCGATCATTGCCAAAGATTCCGGCCTTTCTGAAAATGTACTTTTCAGTATTACTTTACCTCTGAGGCCATCAGTCAACAGATTTGTCTGCCCAGGGATGGACCCAGTTTTTCCTTTGGTTGTTACCTTTTTATCTAAAATGTTTGACTCTGGTGTTGTTTTTCCATCAAATTTCACATGGCTCCATTATTATCTTTCATTCTGCTCAGGATTCCACATCTCTGGCTTCCTTGAGTGTCTGAAATGCCTTCTTACAACACACTTTGCAGCTCCTTCTAGTGAACCAGCCCCTTAAGAAGCTTACTGTTAACATTTGAATTTGTAGCATCTGCTGATCTTTTTGGTGAGCATTCGTTAGCTAAAAGATTCTCGGAGTCAAATCTTATCTATTTTCCCAAAACGAAAGTTTGACACTTAAAAGTAACACATTCTTCATGCCTAAAGTTGTCACAGAGTCTAACGGTGTTTTCCTTGACTGCTGTAACTGTGGCCACCTACTTTGTGGACAGAACCAGCTTTCTTTGATGGCATCCAGTTGTGGCCATTGCCAGATCTAAATTGGTCAGAAAGGTTACCAGTGACACCACTAGAGCTTGCTGTACTAGAGCAGTGTCTGCTTTCATAGCATTTTTTCTGTGCTTCCACATTAAATGGTTACTAGGCTAATGGACCCAGGGCCCTTACAAGCCTATCCAACTTGTGTTCCCAATGGTGTCTGGTTCAAGCAGACACTAAACTCAGCACCTATTGCTCCTGCCCAAGAGGGACACAGGTGGAACCCCTGAGGTTAATTTTGGTTTCCCATCCAAATCGTCCAAATTACGCTTAAATAGGGCCAACAAGGGGCTTTGTTTAACATCAGTAGGAAGCTTGTTCCAAAGGTGGGGCAACCTCTGTGAGACAAATTTGTCTCTCTGGCAAGTTCTTTTGATGTCACACACCAGGTTAAGGTCCTTTGAGCGAGGTGCAATCTGGACTTCCTTTAAACTTGTTTGCGAGGGGGTATGTTCACGTAAGACTGGCCTCCAAGGAGGATTATTTCAGGATTCTGTCCTAGGTTTTATCAGAAATAATGCTCTGCTCTTCATTCACAAAATGTAAGTACTTGGCTTAAATGATGGAACTCCGAGAAGAATGTCCATCTTCTGTAACATACCTTCTCTCCACCCTTCACTTTGTTGGTGTTATTACCTCTGCTTTCTACTCTCCTCTCCTCTGCTTATTTCTTCCTGTTTTTTTTAGGTTTGTGTTGACATCTGAACCAAAGGGTGAGAGATGTGTGGTACATGTTGGGAAAGGGAAGTGTTGCCTGACAAACAAGAAAATCTTACCCGCAGGTAGTCCTAACGTCTGCAGTGTAAATCATAGAGGGAACAAAAGATTGGCCACCGACTTAACATCTGATATCAGTTATTAAAAGCTTTTTTTCTTTAGTTTGTAATCCATATTACTTTGTTTAAACAATTAAAATGAAATATCCAGTTTTCTTTTAATATTCACAAGAGATTTTGCTAAAACCATGTCTATAGAATGGAAACACTTCTCCCATTTGAGACTCTCTGTAGCTTTGACTGCTGTATTTGATGAGCTTATATTACCTCTTGTCTATCGACTGCTGTTCTCAAAATATCTATGTAGTGCTGTTCTCAAAATATTCTTCTGTTAACGTTCATGCAGTTATCACTCTGGGTTTTCATTTAACTTTTTGATAAAGTATTCATTTATTTAATGTTTACTAAAACCTTTCCTTGCGGCTTCCTCCTTCTGTAACTTCAAAATTGACATCTTTTCTTTGGAACATTAATTTTGTCCTAGAATATGTGACTGTAAGTTAAGCCTCAGTCTTCATTAGTATTTTTGTCTCACAGTGTGACGTTTCTAATGGCTGTCACATTTGCCAGGAAAATATCAGAATTGCAGACCCTTGCTTTGAAGGGCTGTGCCTGATTTTTCCATTGAGTCTCTGCTGCACTAATCTCACATTCCTTCCAGAGGTGGTCACTGAATTATTTGTAAGCCAGACTGTTCTGTTCACTATTTCCTGGTTTAGTCTAATGTTGGAGAAACTGTTGAATATAAACCAAGACTATATAAAGTCAAGACTGTAACTGCTGCTTAGCAGAATTTCGTACTTTCCTTTGATAAGGGATTATTGGGTTCTTCTGTCTACAGACTTTAGCTCATTCAATAACTAGCTGTGTTGTATTTTTTTACACTTTGGTTAATAAACTGTTGCCTAGTCTTCTTAAGATCCATTCACCTCAATGTACAGCTGTTCTTTCTGCCGACTGTAATTGGTTTCTGCCCAGGGTGTCATCAGTACTTTGCTCCGAAGCAGTGCCCAAGCTTTCTTTAAAACACTTTTATCTACTTCCTCAGAAATAAAGATGGGAGACTTAGGGAGTGGAAAGTTGAAGTAAGGGAGTGGGCGTCCCAGTTAGGCATACATAAAGCAGTAAACAAGGTGCAAGTACAAAGCAAGACTGCACACATACCATATATTTTATAACCAGCCATCTGCCTTTTCCAAATGTGAAGTCCAGTGTCTTGTTCTGCAAGTTTAGGTAAGGTCCAAGTGTGGTCCATAAGTCTGCAGATTTGTTGAAGCTCCCTTAAGACAGTATCATGAAATAATGTATGTTCTGTAGTCCTGTCTCACCTTCATTCTTACACTTGGGGTCGGAGCCGAACCTCGGCTCCGACTCGGCCATACTGTAACTCAAAAACTTCTGGTTGGCTCGTGGCTAGGAGGTATCCCATCATGCATCACTAACGTAACCCAGATCTCGTTTGCCGCTCGTTCAGCTCAGACGTGATTCTTCTTGGCCGTGGCTAAGTGAAAATTTTCAATGTATTTTACTAGTTTATTGTTGGCTAAAAACTTTTTTGGTAGTTTAGTGTGTTTTTTGCAGTCCGTGTCTGTTTTAGACTATTTACTGCATCATTTACTGTGTGCACTATTTGTACGTTGATTGGCCGTTCTTCCATTGGCCTATTGTATCCTTGCATCGCTTCTCTTGTGCTGTTGTTTCTGTACCTGTTTCCTTTCCCCTTGGGCTAGGCCCATTTAAGTTAGAGGACCTAGTCCTCTGTTCTGTTTTTTGTCTCTCCCTGGGCTAGGCCCATTTAAATTAGAGGACCTAGTCCTCGGTTTATCTCTTTTTCTCCTCTTAAGGCTAGGCCCATTTAAGTTAGAGGACCTAGTCCTCTGTTTGCCTTTTTGTCTGTACGGTGCTGTTCTATCTGTTTGAATATAGTTGTTGTGCATTGTTCTTAGTGGTTATTGCACTATGTCCAAAGATACTAAGGATCGCAAGCCTTCGGGCTTAAAAAATGTGTACTAAATGTGCCCAGAAAATGTCCTTACAGATGAACACCAAGAGTCTTGCCTGTTTTGTCATGCATTTAGTCATTGTGTTCTTCAGGAGAGGAAGAACAAACTTATTTTGAAAGGACTATTGAAACATTCCTTTGAGGAGGAATTGGCATCTTCATCCTCCAGCTCTAAATCTCCTTCCTCTTCCAAGAAAGATAAACCAAAAGCTACTAAATGGCGGTCTCCCACCCATTCTGTGTCGTCGGAGCCGCCAGACAAAATTACCAAAGTGACTACATCCTCGTCTGTTCCACTGGTCTCGGTGCCAACAGAGGTTTCCATTGTGGATCCATCAGTTTCGGCTCCAGGAGCTTCGGAGCCGATAACTGAGACTGCATCTCGGAGCCGGTCAGCTGAACTCCGACCAGTTTCCGCAACTCTTAGGTCGCCTATATTCCAGCGATCTAGGTCCCCCACTCTATCTTCCAGGTCCTCTAGGAGCCTTCCTGATGAGGACATTGCTTCAGACTTTGGCGCTGGCAAATTTACTTTCGGCTCCATCCCAGTCGGCTCTGGAGCCTAATGTGCCCTCACACCCCGTCGATGTTTCTCCTCCGAGCTTCGCTGAGCCTTCGGAGCCAGAGTTGTCAGTAACTCTGGTTGTGGAAAGGTCGGTTCCAGCCACCTCAGTTGGTCTCTTAGTTCCGATATCCACTCCGACCCTTTTGGTGCCATCCGTGGGGTCTCGGGTCCTCAATTCTCCGGTTGGGCCTGAGGGGGACGCTTCAAATTGAATGTCTTCAGTTCCGAGCCTACTTCTCGGTGTTTCGGCGTGGGTGAGCTTGGACCCCACATCCCCTCAGTGCTGATGACCGCCTCTGCATCTTCAGAGTGGAGGGCATCCTCAGAGCTGGAAGGATCAGCCTTTGAGGTGATGAGGAGTGTGCTGTCCAGGTCTTCAGTTTCAACCAGAGGTGCCGACACTCTTCCCCCTAAAGCGCCAACTTCAGTCTCAACTCCCTCTCTCTCCCAACACAGCAGAGACTTGCAGCCTCAGGAAACCTCCATGAGTGGTTCCAAGTCTTCCGAGGTCTCCTCTAGAATACCTTTCTGAAGAGCCACCTAGGAAGAAAACTTGTAAGAAGAAACATATTGACTCCCCCCTGATGAGTCTATTACATCAGATACTGACCTCGAGGAGTCAGAAGGGTCCCCCAAGTCGTCCTCTGATGATATTTAATTTGCAGATATCCTAGAGATCCTGAAACAGAGAGGCGGCTAGCCCACCACATCCCCTTCTGATGAGGAGTCAGTGAACTTGAAGGCTTTCGGGTCTGAACCCTCTGCCTCTTGGGTATCTCCACCTTTTGACAAGCTACTGGATCTAGTGAGTCGAAAGGTGTAGGAATCTCCTGATTCTGTAGAACTGGTTCCTAGAAGACCAAATAAATTTTTGTCAGCACCCCAAGACAAGGACTTTCTTACTAAGGGCGTTCCAGTAGATGCCATGGTGGTGGCAGCAGCCACCAAAAAGGAACTTGCCGAAACTTCCTCCACTGTCCATCCACCGAACAAGGAGTCTGGAACAGTGGATAGGTATGGGAAGCGTGTCTTTTCTTCAGTGCCTTTTACACTTAGATTGCTAAACTACCCTGTCTCATTTCACAAGGCTCCAGAGAGATCTCCTAAAAGAGCTGGGAGATACTCTGCAGGATAACGTATCTGATGTGGTATCAACTTTACACAGACCTTTAAGTCTATGTTTACCAACGCCTTCTTTGACAGATCCTCATTGTGTGGAACCAAGGTAAAAGACACACTCATCAGGTACGAGCAGGAAGGAAAAACCCTGTCTGCTGTTGGAGTCTGTTTTTCCGTTCCTTCTAGACTCTATCCCAAAGGGCAGAAGGGCAGCAAAATGTGGTTCAAAAAGTTGCAGAGGTTTTTTCAGGACGCACAAGGTGATTCCTTCTCCAGAGGCAGAGGAGGAGGAAATAATGGTAGATGCCACCCTAGAGGCAGAGGAGGCCCACAGAACCAGGGAAACCGTGATTCCTTTGGGGTCATCCCTAACAACGCTCCTGAAAGGAGGCCCAACCCCACGTCTCTGGAGCCAGTCGGGGGTCGTATTTCTTTATACCCAGAAGCCTGGCATGATATCACTCAAGACAAGTGGGTGTTAAAAATAATTGCCAGAGGTTACCATATTCCCTTCTCTTTTCTACCCCCTCGGACCAGACGAATCCCAGATGTGCCACCCAATCACAGGGATTCAGCAACTCTAGAAATCCAAAAGTTGCTCGTAAAGAGAGTCATCCAACCCGTCCCTACAGACCAAGTAGCATTAGGGACTTACTCCAGATTCTTTATGGTGCCAAAAAGAACAGGGGACTTGAGACCCATCCTGGATCTCAGCAAATTGAACAAATCTGTACAGAAGTCCAAGTTCCGAATGGTCACCTTATAGTCGATACTCCCATTGTTAGGGAAAGACATTTAAATGTGCTCCATAGACCTCCAAGATGCATACTACCTTATCAAAATGGACAGGGCATCAAGGAGTCTCTTACGCTTCCAGCTGGGAGCCTGTCATTATCAGTTTCGTGCCCTGCCTTTTGGTCTCACCACAGCCCCCAGGGTGTTCACCAAATGCATGGCAGTGGTTACGGCTCACTTGAGATGTCAGGGATTCCAAGTGTTTCTATATCTGGACGACTGGCTCCTGACTGCCACCACCAGGCATCAACTGTTACAGGCGAGGGACACTACTATTTCAACTTGCCTGCAGTTAGGGATTACAGTAAATTGGCAAAAATCTGCATTATCGCCCTCTCAGCATGTGAATTGTATTGGCGCTGAAATAAACACTGTTTGAATGAGGGCTTACCTTCCCATAGAAAGAATTCAGAGCTTCAGGGAACAAAGTTTGAGCTTACTTCCTCTAAGGAAAGCGAAAGCAAAGGTGGTGCTCAAGTTGTTAGGGACATTGGCTTCTACAGTAACACTAGTTCCATTAGCCAGACTGCACATGAGGGTCCTACAGTGGTTACTTTTTGCTCAATGGTCACTGCAGTACCTACCTCTTTCTCATCCCATCCTGATAACAGATTTGTGCAAACAGGATCTTTGCTGGTGGACCCAGACCAGCAATCTAAACACAGGCAGACCCCCCCCCCCATTGCCACTGTGACCACAGATGCCTCCCAGATAGGGTGGGGGGGCATTATCTAGGGAGAACAGTCCAAGGCACGTGGCAGGAACACAAGGGTCAGTTGCATATCAACGTCTTGGAGATGAGAGCAGTGCTTCTGGCGTTGCAAGAACTTCACAGCTTTCTCCCTGTAGGGATGATTGCGATCTACTCGGAGAGTATGTCGGTGGTGTGGTACATAAACAAACAAGGAGGGACCAAATCTTACCCCCTCTGCAGAGAAGCCTTCGAGTGTGGGAGTGGGCAGTGTCTTCCCAGTGCTTTCTGGTCGCAAAGCACATCCCAGGGAAATCCAACGTGATAGCCAACAGGCTCAGCAGGGCTATTCTGATGCCTCATGAGTGGTCTCTGAACAGATACATTGCGGAACAAATTTTTTGCAAATGAGGTCAGCCTTGCTGCGATCTATTTTCCACCCCTCTCAATGCCAGATGCAGCAGCTACTTCACCCTGATTCCCCCAGAAGGGGAAACACCAAGAGATGCACTCATTCACGATTGGCCCTCGGGACTTCTCTATGCTTTCCCTCCTTTTCCCCTCATATCGAAGATAATTCAGAAAGCAATATCCTTGGGAAGCAAAATGATCCTAATTGCTCCTTACTGGCCTTGACAGATTTGGTTCCGCTTTCTCAGACCTCATCTAATGTACAAACCGTGCACTCTGGACCCAGTGCCAGATGTGCTGACGCACATATCAGGGGTGTTCCATCCCTCTCTCCACACCCTCAAGTTGACAGCTTGGCTGCTCCAATTCCATCCCTAGTCAGGATTCATGACTTTTCTCCTGAGGCTGTACACATCCTGACATCCTCTCACAAACCTTCTTCCAGAAAAATTTATACCAGTAAATGGAAAAGATTCTACTTTTGGACCCGTGAGAGAAACCTCGATCCTTACACAGCTCCCATTTCTGCCATTTTAGACTTCCTTTCTCAGTTATTCAACCAAGGTTAAGTAGCTGCCACCATTAAAGTTCAGTTGGCAATTGTGTCCACCTTTCATTTGGCTAATGAACCTAATGTTATGGCTCATAGACTGCGTAGAGCTTTCCTTAAAGGGACCACCTTGTTAAGACCCCTAGTTATGGATCTGGTGGCACCATGGGATTTGAACTTTGTTCTCCATAAACTTAAGTCAAACCCTTTCGAACCTTCAGCAACATGTGACCTTAAGTTGTTATCTTGGAAACCATATTTTTAGTGGCTATCACTTCTGCAAGAAGGGTCTCTGAACTGCAAGCTGTTTCCGTTAAGCCCCCTTATTTGGTGTTTTACAAAGATAGGGTCTCCTTACGGACAAACCCTTCCTTTATTGCTAGGGTTTCTTCTCAAGCCAATATTAATCAGTCCATTGAATTTCCTGTTTTCTTCCCTAGTTTTTCTAACAAGGCAGAGTACACATTTCACCAACTGGATGTGCATAGACAGTTGTTTTTTATCTGGACAGAACTAAAGATTTCAGAAGGTCAGATCAATTGTTTGTTTCCTTTTCAGATACTAGGAAGGGCCTTCCAGTTTTTAAAGTCACATTATGTCACTGAATTTCCAGCTGCATTTCCTTTGCCTATTCATCCAGTGGAAAGATCGTCCCTTCAAGGTGAAAGCTCATTCTACCAGGACTGTGTCTACCTCGGTAGCTTTTCAAGCTAAACTTCCAATAGACAACATTTGTGCTGCAGCAACATGGGCTTCACTTCATACATTCATTACTCACTACAAATTTGATATCGCTTCCAGGAACAGGTCTTCCTTTGGTTCCACAGTACTCAGGAACATTTTCCAATAAGCCACCCAAGATGAAGGTGCAAGGGACGCTGTCCCAAGTGTAAGAATGAAGGCGAGATAGGACTACAGAACATAAAGAAGTTATGTACTTACCATAACGTTCGATGTTTGTAGTCCATCTCGCCCTTCATTCTTATGAACCTGCCCTCCTGCTCCCTCCTTGAGGACCTGGGTGTAGAGTGTCTACTGTCCTTTTTGTTATGTAGTCCTTTCGACTTGGTTTGTTGTTTGTCTCTGTATGTTTCTACTTGCAGCAAACAAGATCTGGGTTATGTTAGTGATGCATGATGGGATACCTCCTAGCCATGAGCCAACCAGAAGTTTTTTAAATCAAGTAAAAGGAGCACCGGAGACCACGTAGTTCAAGCACGAACAGTTTATTAGCAAATCCACACCACGGACATAACACCAAAACACATTAATGCTCCACAATTCCATGTACGTTTTCGTCACCAAATAACTTCATCAGATGAGATACTGAAAACACATTAGGCATTAATAAATAGCTAGCCTAATTAAAATGAACCAATCATGTAATGAATAAAGGTGCAATCATTTTAAATAGTGAAAAAATACTGAATATCTTAAATCACAAAATACATAAATAAAAACGTCAGAAACTTTAAAATTCTTTAAAAAACAGTTTTCATTAAAAAAATAAGTATATATATATATATATATATATATATATATATATATATATATATATATATATATATATATATAGGTCACCTTATATATGCCGACAGCAGCGAGGCGCTGAACGAAATCTGGCCGGGATGAAAACGAATAATGCAGATGATAAGGTGAGGACCGGGTGACCGGGTAAGAAGGAGATGGTGCGGGGGTTGAGGGATTAGTTAGAAGTAGGAGGGGGTTAGTGGTAGGGTAGCGGAAGTGAGGTGTAGGGGGGAGTTAGGGTTAGGAGGGTATGGGTTAGGGTAGGGGGTAGGGTGTGTGTGTGTGTAGGTTGAGGTTAGTGGGTTAGGGGGGGGAGTGAGAGTTAGGGGGGTGTGTGTAGGTAGGTGTGTGTGGGTGTGTAGGGTGGGGTGGGGTAAGGGTGGGGTGGGTGAGTTAGGTTAGGTTAGGGTAGGGTAAGTGTGCGTGTTAGGTTAGGGGTTAGGGTTAGGGTTGGGGTTTGGGTTATATATGTTATGTATGTGTTGTTGTGTTTTACGTGTGTGTGGTTGGGTTGGTTTTTTTTGTTTTTTTGCGTTGTTTTTTTTTTTGTTTTTTTTTGTCAGTCCATTAGTGTGTCGCAAAAACGATTTGAGGATATAAAGGTGATCCATATATACATATATATATATATATATATATATATATATATATATATATATATATAAAATTTAAAATGTATTTAAAATTGAATGAGCCATACTACACCCTCTGGTGGATAACAATGGGTATATACCAATTTAAACAACTTGAATTGATTGTTGTTGAGGTTACTATAGTTTTGCAGCCCTCAGTTTAAGGACTGGTTTGATGGATAACATAGCATTCAAACTTGGACTGGTACATGCATCCAAAGTTATTTGCCAGTGCAGTTCTCTATATTCAGTCATATTTTCCCAGGGGCCACCTCTGGGGTCAATGGGGACCACTTCAGTAACAAAAAATTGATAACTTGCTTGTGGGCAAGATAGAAGATGTCTATATAGAGCATTACTTTCATTCTTTTCCTTATCTCATATAAATGCTCATATATCCTCTGTCTAACTTTTCTTTCCGTCTTGCCTACATAAAATGAACCACAGGTCCCACAAGTAATAGTATATATTACCCCAGTTGTATCACAATTTGCATAGCCCCTGGTAGATATATCTCTGCCTCTAACTTTAAAGTATAGAGTTTCCTCTGTACCCTTTTGAGGTAGAGTATGGCCGAGTCGGAGCCAAGGTTCGGCTCCGATCCCAAGTGTAAGAATGAAGGGCGAGATGGACTACAAACATTGAATGTTATGGTAAGTACATAACTTCTTTTTTTGCAAAACAGAAGGCCACTCCATAACCTCCATCTCAGAAAAGTCTAACTTATGAATTGGTGATGAGATCTGGAATTAGAATCCCTGAATAGTTTAGGGATGATGACTGAACTGTCTGTTTAACCCAGATGGCCTGAAATTTCTTTTTACTTTATACCAGAATAGTTAAAGATTGGGATAGACAGCTATATGAGACCGTTTTGATTTAATTTATTAACCAAGAAAGTGGATTGTTCTACCTTGGACCTTTTTTAGATACAATCTTGATCATAAATACAATGTGTATGTATTGTTGAATAGTCAATCAACTGGAATGTTTTTTTGAGAGATAGGAAGAAAGTGGAGCACAGTAGAAAACCCATGCAGTCATGAGAAAATATATTTATCTCCAAACAGCTAGTGACCGAAGATGAAGACTGAACCCCAGACTCTAAGCTGTGAAGCAGAGATCTTGACTGCTGACCCACAGTGCTTCCTAAATCACTCAGTGTATGTGGTTAGCATTTGCAGCATTGATCAAGACATCTAAAAAATATCTGAGCCATTCTTTGTGGGGTAAAAAATGAGAAATGGTGCATGAGCCATTTTAACAAGCGTAATATAGAGGTGGTACACATCATCAGGACATCCAGAATTAAATTATCAACAATGTCATTTCAGCCTTCCAGGTATGCTTCTAGGATCATACAAGTCACATCATGCAGGGCCACACATATTTGTGAGGTTGAGGTATTTGTGAGCTTGAGCTCTGTTAGCAGCTTCCTCTGAGCATTCATTACCAAATATCACCTTCTGTGGTCAAAAATTATTCCTTGAGATGTGCCTTATATAGTAATTTTAACTCATCTTTCCTGATGAAAGATTGCTGTACTTATATACTAACCAGTCATCTTGACATAGACTACAATTTATCTTAACCTCTTGGAATATTATCAGTGCCCATTCCTTGACAGCTGCGGACCAAAAAGAAGCACTTTTGCATCCTGCACTCTAACAGTCCTGAAACACAGAGACTGAATGGCTGAAAAATGGGCTTACATATACTATGTTTGAGATGGTCATTTCTTGGAATAGTTTCTCTGAGGTATAACTATCTTAGAATTATTATGCATAAGTTTGTGTGGTGTGGGGGGCTTAGCCCCTCCCAGAAAAGACGTTTAAGAAGAAGAGCAATGTTTGAGATTTTCTCTTCTCCTACATTTTCTTTTTTTCCTGCTTGTTGGCACTCAACATTTTGAGTGCTATCATTTCAGTAGGAAGTCAAAACAGTATGAGCAAGGAGAGACCTAATCAAGTAGGCTAGTACCCTTTCAGCAGGTTACTAATTCTGTATATAGGTAAAAGGTTTTGTGAGAGAACTCCCCATTTAAAAGGGATACGTTGTAACCCTATAACTGTTTGAATTCAAAATACCTGTCTCCATCTTTTTCCAAGGATTTAGGTAATCTGGGTAAGACAAAGAGGCACCAGATTAGCACATCACTCCTCTTCAACCTCATCACTGCTCAACTTCCCCATATCCTCCTCCTGCGTGTACTGTACCTCCCCTTCCCCCCACACTTTGCTATACTCCTTCACCTTTAACTACCCTTGGCTTCTGTTTCTCAACTCTAGCTCTCTCACCACTATACCTTTTTGCAAGACATATTGCTTTCTGTTGAAACTAGCAACAGTATGGTTCTCTGTATACTTCAGCAGATTTAAAGTGCAGTTCTCCCTCTGAAAAATGCTGTGAAGTCTAGTGTATCTTATTGCCTTTCGAATAGTCATGTTACTTTGTGCATTACTGTACATTGGAACCTTGCACCCTGGGCCTCCCCTGAAGATGGGTCCTGTGCCCAGTCAGACTGTCCAGACAAACAAAAGCAATAAGTAAATAGATGCAATTAATGCAACTTTTTTTGCAAGGAGATTGACACACAGGACACGGAACTGAATCCCCTTCTCACCTTATTTGTACCGTATTTAATTAACCTTAACCCTAGATTTCACAGGGACTGTAAACAGTCTGAACATCTCAAGAAAAGTATAAATACACTAACCAAGAACACAACATAAGAAAATGAAGACCAAGGAATTAAAAAAGCAGATACTTTAATAACCAAAGATAAAAATAATAAATGTAATAAAACATTAGTAACCAAAGATAAAAATAATAAATGTAATAAAACATTAAGCGCTTTCATCCTTAGTTGCATTGGACTTCATCAGAACAAATAAAAAGACAGGGCAACCTTATTTATAACACTTCAAATCAAGTAATAAATTACTTAATTGTAGTTCAATACGTAAGCGATTCTACTAGTATCTGCTCTGGTAACTCTGAAACTTCTGACCATCACCCAGAATGCTTTCTCCATTACCAAAACCTGGATGACAGGTAATCACCTTGCCCTCAACCCAAATAAAACCAAACTCTTGCGCTTTACACCCCAAAAAAGTACCACTGTTAATAAATCTGAATTTATAATTTTCTCCTCCAACAAGACTGCCATAGAGGTAGTTTCTCATACCAAGTTACTTGGCATAACCTTAGATGACAACTTAACCTTTGACCAACACATCCACAGCACCATCAAAAAAACACACCAAAAACCTGGTACCCTCTACCAACACAAACACTTTTTAAACTACTCTACTAGAAAAACACTTGCCCAAACCTTTCTCCTACCTTCCATCCTCTGTGGTGCCCCCATTCTAACAAACATCCAATACTCATTAAAAACTAAAATGGATAGCTGCTATAACAAAATTGCTAAATTTGTGACTAGGGCAAAACATTCTTCCCATCGCTGTCATTCATTACAGTCCCTGAACTGGCTAGAACTCCCACAGATTTATCTATAATTCCTCCAAATGCCCAGCCATTGCTTCACTTCTGACTCCGACCTCTAAGATCTGAAAATTAATCACTTATCCAAGTTAAGAGACCAAAACTCCCTGCATGCCAATACCTTTACTCTTTCACTGTAGCTAAACTCTGGAATGCCCTTCCACCTTCTCTCTGGACTATAAATAATGTCCCATCATTCAAACAATCACTTCACCAACATCTCTCCTCTCAATGGCTATGCCCTTGCACTATCCCCAATTCCTCAGTATCCTGTATCCTGACTTATCTCTCAGATACCCACACTCTTCTTCACTCTCCAGTGTGCCTCATCCTGCCTCACATGGTGTGTGCAAATTTGTGTATGTGTAGATTATTATAATCTGTCTGTTATATTGAATACCTTGCTAAGCATCCAAGTCTTCCATAAAATATAGCCATACATTGTCTATGTTACTATGTTACTTCTGACTCTTATGTCGTTACTCTTGTATATTGTTAAATGCTGTTATTAACTTTCTAAACAAATTCTTTATTATCTACATTGTTTTGGAGCTCTTCTCCCGGGCCTCCACTGAAAATGGGCTCACGCCAGCCCAGTGGACTTTCCTGGTTAACAAAAGCAAATAAATAAATAATTAGTTAATTAATCTGTATTGGACAACTTGTAATTTTAAGCATTTAATGTTTTATTATATTTATTATTTTTATCTTTGGTTATTAAAGTATCGGCAGTTTTTAGTTCCTTGGTCTTCATTTTCTTGTATTGTGTTCTTGTTTGAACATTTCTCAATGCTATTTCTTTATAGTGCAGTTCTGTGGATGTACCTGTGAAGTGACTAGCAAGTAAAGAAAAAGTTTTTGGGTTGTTTTAAGTTGTTTGGAATTTTTTTTTTAATTTATTGAATGAGGAGGTGCTATCAATGTAAAAGGAAGTATGTGATGTATGGTGTTACTCTGATGAAGTCCCTTTGACCGGGACAAAAGAGCTTAATGTGTTTTACTTTTTGTCTTTTATACTGCTGAACACTGATTAAACTGAGGTGGTTTGAGTGCTCCTGGTGCACTGGTTCATTGTTTTAAACTTTGAGTTTCATTAGAGATGCTTCTACCATTGGCATAGAGAAAGAGGAGATGATGTCTTTGTGTGGATGGAGGGGGGTGGAGGTAATAATGTTGCTTGAGGTTGTACTAGACTAAAATGGGGGTGGCTGGGCCAGGACTGGGGTGGATGCCGCCTTGAACTTTTATATGGAAGCTGTTATGGAGGTAATTGGGATGTCATTTTATGATTTAATTTTAACAGGTTTGAGATGTGTGTCGGTGTTGTGTTTAAGGTACTTAAAAGTGAAATAGCTATATTGGATAGATAGTGTAAAGTTCTTGGGCTATGTTGTGCTATGATCATGCAGGATGTAAAGTATTGATGAGGTTTGTAAGGGAGATGTTTTCCTGACTGTAGCTACTCTGGATGGATGTTTTGTAATTTAAGCTAAGGTTTGTAGGAGCTGTTGAGATGTAACAGCATGAATGGCACACCTAGCCCCATTAGTTTTCATCCTGACTTTAATAATTTAATATCTAGTATGTTGTACATCGTACGGTGTACTTTCATCCTCATTTATTGATGTGCTTGATGGGTGGGGTAGGATCAGTTTGGTTTCCCACTTTCTCTTTTTACTTCTGGCCTTATAAATATGTCTATATGTGTAACATGTATGTGTCTTGCAGGGTATAGGCTGGGTAGTCTGTCCACTTGTGCTGCCCTTCAAAACTTTTCACAGTTCTTCCAGTGTGTTTCCAAAGTACAGTAATTTATGTAATTATTTACACTTTGTTGACCAAGTTAGTCCCATTAGGCCTATAGCCTCTTTTCGGTAACTGACTGAAAGAAGAAAAGAGTCTTCCAATAAATGTGACCCCCTTCACTTGGAGATGTGTAAATGACATCCGAATAGACCATGGTCAGAAAGCAGAAGGAGGGGTATCTCCAAAGTGTTTCAGAAATCTTCCAAATCGTTTTCACTGTGGGCCAATGCTACATGTTTCCAAGACAAAAAAAAATGGATAGTGGGTGTTATGCCACCTCTGATGATCCCAGATTCAGTAGGCCTAAGCTGCAGGTAAACTTGCTTAATGCTCATGAGAATGACATACATTTTCTGTGCTTACTGCCTGTGCTACTGCAAGAGAATGTTACCCAGACCAGCTTGCCATTCACACTATCCATTACCAAATCAAAAATCTCCTTAAATTTACCTTCATGGATCTGTGGATAGAGGTAGGTGAGTACTGATTTGTAAAGCCCGCACTCTAGCAAGGAACCATTAGTGGCGTAGGAGATGTGAAACTTGTGAATATATGTTGTGTGAGTAGCATCCAAAATGGGAACCCCTTCCTGACGTGTTTTGTATCATAGGAAGAGGAGTTAAGTAAGGCAAAACCTACGTTTGATATCTTTGCTTGCTAACCCTCAGAAAGATGTCTTTCTTCCAAGCAGCCAGACTGTGATGGATGACTGTAAAGTGATAAAACAGTCTCCATAGCCCATTTATGTTCTTCGAGGCTATATTCAGAGAGCAAGACAGGAAATGTTTGAAAGTGAAAATCTGTGTCGCCTTTAGTGCTTAAAAACACTTTCCTTTGTTTAAAATATTTTGAAGAAACAAGTCTTCTATGAGCAGAGGACAGCTAAGACTAGGACAGGCCCCACAAGAGAATGCCTGAGAGATCTTAATATAGTGAGCAGAAAATGACTGGGGTCCATGCCGTTGTAGTGCCACCTTAACTCATCTACTCTTTTGGCTTTTCCTGGTTAGGGGACGCCACAGGGAACTCCGGTCTGCTAATGATTGGCAGTGGATTTTAATGGTGCCGAGTTGCCAGCCCAATGCCCAACCTTCAAAGAAGGCACACCCATTCACGCACCTACCTGCATGTCTTTAGACGTCACTTGAGCATGAGAAAGGCATGCAGACTCCACACAGAAGGTGCTCCAGCAAGGCGCTCCAGCCGAGAATCGAACGGGAGAACCTCTTGCTGTGAAGCAACAATGCTAACCGCTGCACCACTGTAGCAACCTTAACTCATATATCAGTAAAAAATGCTAGATACTTAGCGCATCTCACCACTCATAGTATACAGTGATAAGACCTTTTTTAAGTAATTTGCTAAAAGGGGTGTACAAAGAGCTGTGCTATAATAAATTTGGAGGATCAAAAATTTGCCCATCCGAAGTCTTCATATAAAGAGAACGAAACTGAAGAACACCCTACCTCAGAAACCTGACAGAGTTCTACTTCATGTACAGCTGTAGAAGTGCCACTGTCAATTTCAGTTAGCAACAAAGAATTTATGTTGTTTATATTTTCAGTTAGATTTGTTTACAGAGGTAGTGCACTGGCCATAGTGGACCAGTTTTAGATCTGGCAGGATGTGGAAAAGCAACAGTAACAGTAAAGCAACACAGAAATTGAAATGACAGAGTAGTTGAAGGCTATGCTAATGCACAAATGCATATAAGAAGTTACGTTATTAACAGTAGTAAAGAATATGTTTTTTAGTTTATTTACAAAATTTACAGCAGGTATTTAGGATTACGTGTGGAAAGGGAGAATATTCAACATTGAGTGTAATTTGAGAGGTAGAAGGAGATAGCAAGGCAACATGAGAAACTCTTTCATGTGATTGCATTAAGGCAAAGAGCTGATAGTGAGTATCCTGTATGTAGTCCAGGGTTTGAGTCCCTCAACCTCCATTAACCTATTTTGTGACTGAGCAGATCATTCAACCAAACCATACTCCTAGGTCACCCCTGAAAAGAACTTTTTGTCTAGTGAGTTTACCCAGTCAGTAAGATAGTAAAATAAAAAAAAAAAAAGGAAAAGGTCACACTTCCCCTTCCTCAAGGTGTTCAGCCACAAGCAAAATACCATTATATAGAAAACTAGATTTATAAAAAGTTAAAATATACCAGATCATGCCCTTAAGACAAAAGTAGCCTTTCTTAATTTTAGAGGGTAACCTTGTTCCAAAAGGAAAGGGAAAGTACAGATATGGGGATTTCCTTCAGCAGTGAATGCCCTAAAGATGGAAGTGCAGCCTTGGCCACCTGACTCGCATTAAAGCAATTGTGTATCAGATGGGTCTGTATTACTTCATCGAAAGCTAATTCCATAGAATATCTGTTTATTGAACAAAATACATTGAACATTTCACTTCAACAAATTGTTTAATCAGGGAAAGGAAGGACTTGGTCATTAATGGAAATTTGCACTTTTTCCCCACTGTAGTGCGATCTCAGAGTTGGTATATATAGTTAGTGGGGGTGTGCTGACCAAGTCCTTACTTTCTCTGGGTAAATAATTAGTTGAAGCGAACATTCAATATATTTTCTTCGATGAACTGAGATTAGCCAACTTTTAACCACACATGCAAATCCCTACTGAGACAGAACTAGTCCTTTAACATCCCCCTTCAAACAGGGCTACACCCAGGGAGAAACATTTGTGGCCAACTGAGAATGGCATAAAACATGTATGGAAACAATTTGGGGATTACCCCAAAGAATACTCCACTCAGAGAAGATGAGGCCAATGCCACAACCATTTAGAATTTGATAAAAACATAGTAGTCTAATTAAAAGATAAAGAAGTGATCAGTTCCCACAACCTACTGTCACAAAAAACAACCACTATTAACTTAATATAGAACTGTGGGAGATAGGCCAAAGCCTAAATGTTTCCAGTTAACTGCTCTGAATGAACGTGAGAGCATACTGTAGCCCTGAACCATTCAAAGAAAACAGTAGTCAGATTAAACATAAAAACAGACATATAGTGGAGAGATCTGAATACATGAAGGCAAATCCAAGAAATGCAGACTTTGCAGTTAATCTCCTTCTACCAAACTTTTAGAAGTTCAAAAGGAGAACACACACTTGCTTTGCAGTAGTCCCTTCTCTGTGCAGAAATAATTAATGCAGCTAAATACCCTAAAGTAAAACGAAAGCAGAGATCCCTATTACGTGATTTAAGGTAAAATAGCAGTGTGAAAATGAGCATTGTATATAGAGGATAAAGTAATCAAGCACGATTCACTTTTAAAAATACTCGAGTTATCTTTTTTTCCCATATATGTGAACCTCTTTTGTATTGCAGGCAGAAGTCTTTCATGCAGATGCATCCTGTTAAGTTCTGCCTTGTTCATAGTACTCATATCAATAAAAAATACAAACTAGAGTCTTCACTGTAATACAGTACACCTCCTCTAGTAGAGGCCCATGGGATATATGCAAAAGACCTTTTAAGGACATAGTGTTTCACCCACATAGCTGGTGCACTCAAGGTATGTCGTTAAGAGATCATTTACATATATCCCAATGGCCTCTTGTTACACAACAAAAACTGTCTTGTCTGATTCTTTTGGGTCTAAACTACAAAATCGAATGTTTAGCTTGTCGAACAGCTAAATGTCGACAGCTAAACATCGAAACCTTAAAATCATGAACGGCCTCTAGCACAAATTTTTTCTTAGGGAAAAATTTGCTTGGCAGTCAGACACTTAAACCTTAAACTCTAATTAATTGGGGGGCTTCACCCCCCTCAACTAAATATACCAACTCCGAGATTGCTGAACATTGGGAAAAAGGGCAACTTCCTGATAACGGCCAAGCAAAATTTTTTCCCTGAGAAAAGATTTGCAGAAGTGGCGGTTCGGGGTTTTACACTTTCTACCTTTAGCTGTCGACATTTAAGTGCTCAACAAGCTAAGCGTTCGCTCACCTAATATAGACCCGATTCTTTCTTACAATTTATATTAAATGGTTTGTCTGTGTGGCCTTCTCACCCTTTCATTTGGAAAGTACTAATATCATGCATATAACTGTAGAAGACTAATAAACAGAGAAACTTAATTTCTATATGATAGTATTTGAATAAACATAAATATGTATATTAGCTATTTCGTTACTTGTGTATTATCGCAACCAGATTTCCCGCGTCACATAATTTGTTATAATTTGTAATGTTTTCCGGAAACTATGCGTGTTAACCTGAAAAGGGTTGTGTACCTAATTAGTATTCTCTCACATTGTTTAGGACACTGGAAGAAGAATAACGGCAAACGTCTTTACTTTATCACATGTAGTGGCAGCAACCATTTCAGGTGATAATGAAAAGCACTCGACTGGTCCTTTGTGTAACCACATCAATTGGTATTCTGAATTTTTAGTTACGCCCGGACCAGTGTTTTCCTTTATTGCTTGAAACCCAGTGATTTTTACAAAAGTTTGCAGTACAGCACCAGCAAGGAAACTGCAGTTGTAATACACAAATAAATATGAAAATGTATCAAAAATAAGTGCATACTGTAGGATGATGGTTTGGACACTTCATTGCATTTTATTGACAAATGACGTGAATCGTCTTTCATACAAAAACATTCAGATGTTTAATATTTTGGCTCGTTTTTACATCTGGTAACAGTGACGATTAAAACTAAAAAAAAAATAGCTTAGTGATGAGTCAGCATATCACACATGCGTACTCACACCAGTTGCAAACAATTTAAAGTGCCTTGTACACCCAGTTCATCATGTCTGTAGAATCATGCATACCTCTCAACTGTCCAGATTTTGCCTCATATTTTTTGGATTGTTCTGCATAAAATTTGTGGATTTCAAGCAAATCACAGAGGACTGAATTCACTGTATAGTGGCATACAGTTGACTTTCAGACTTAATTTCCTTCAGAAAAATGCATAACACAAATCTGTTAACCCAGCAACTTCCTAAAATACTGAAGCTCACTGCCGGCTAATAAAAAGGCAGAATATGTCACTAACACATCCCCTACTGTGAAGAGCCCAACAGATGTTAAAAAAATCGTCAAAGCAACAGTTTGTAAGACACATCACTTGCAATTGCATACATCTTACGAAGTGCACTGAAAGGGTTTAAAAGCATACAGTAATAATTATTACTTTACAAACCCCTTTTCAGGTTAACTTAAATATTTCCATCCAAACATAACGAATTATGCGATGCGGGAAATCTAGTTGCAATAAGTACTACCACTATTTCTGTACACTTCCAGTGTAAGCACAGATTGCTAAGAAATTCGATAATGTTTTATAACTTTTTATAAAAATTAAAGCAAGTTCCCCGTATACTGCTGAATGATATTAACAAAGAGAAATACTGGCCTGACTGAATTGTTTGTTCCTCTTCTTGGAAGAATCAAGAGCCTGTATTGCAAAATACATAGATAAAATGCCAACAAAACTACATAAAGTAAAACTCTGCCAATACTAGATTCATTCTGGTCATTGTTTACAAAGGTCTCTTCTTGTTTTGTCCTGTTTAGTACTGGGATTTTATAGCTTCTCAACTTGCTTGCAGTTCTGGGATTCAGCTGCATTTAGGACTCCTAGGCACTACCGCGTACAGATCACTAAGCATAAAATCGAAGCCAGCTTAAGTTCATCTTGATGAATCTACCTTAGGTTTGAGAGGTTACAATGAGAGGGCTGCTTTTCCCGTCTGTTTCATGTCATGAAGCAAAAGACCCACATTCATGCTTTTGGAATTGACTCAGTAGCAAGGAATCAATATCAACATGAACCTGCTTGCTTTAATACACTGTTATTCCTTTATTTCTTTTAAGGGCAAATTCTTATCGTAAAATGTAAGATCCTTAGAATGGTAGTTGTGTTGGAGGCAAGGAATAACATCTCTAGTGTCTGTAATTGGCGTCTATATTATCTATCAAAGTTTCAGAATATCGAATCTGATATGGCTGACAACATATCATCGAATTCTGAAACATCGAAAGATAAAAAAAAATGCCTAAAAACAAAAATAAATAAAAACTTACCTTTGCAAACAGGGGGGGCAAGCCCCCTTGCACCCCCCCCCCCCACACCCCCTACTTAAATACACCAACTCTGAGACAGCACTACATTGAACTAAATGGAAATCTCCCCTTACGGAGATTTCCGTTTAAACATTTGATGTTTTTTGCTTTTGCTAATCTGGTGCCGACAATATCAGCTTCGATATTGTCGGCCTTCGACAACGTGAATTAGACCCCATAATTGTATTAGACATGTAAATCTAAAAATGATTTCAGCTGATGGGACTCGTGTGTCAGATTGCCCAATGTCAGAATGATCTTTTGAACTGTCTGGGTGCAGTTCTGCCACAAGATACTCCATTTTAGCTGGTAAAGGCTTTTCAGAAAACCATTTTTTTAAGATGGGATTCAGATAGACCTTCCTGTTTGACATAAGTAACCCTTGATAAATGTAAAAACAAACAAACAGAAAAACAGATTTATGCATAGGGTAGATGTGTAGACTCATTTGTTGCTTGGTTGAAGGGCGCATGCCCAGAAGTTATAAACAGTGACCTGTCAGTGCCATACTACAGCCTAGACCTGGCTTTAAAATGCAGTCTGGACTTCACTATAAAAATGCTAAACTGACTTGTCTTTAAACCTTTTTTTTATTCTCCACATGTATATATGGGGTGGGAGGTTGGCGTAATGGTTAGGGTGTTTATCTTACAAGCACAAGATGCAGGGTTTGATTCTCACATGGGGTAACTGGCTAGGTTTAAAATGGTCCACGAGGGCAGTTAGCCTAGTACTAATCTTTGAATGAATGTGCAGTGCTGTGTAGGGATGCAGTGATGAAGACCTTTCTGATGTACATTACATGGAAGAATAATTTTGTTGCCATAGTAACTCCAGATCTTTGTTGGCTGAAATCAGGAAGGTCGGAACCATCCGTCTGCCTCCTTAGATTGTGGTTGCTTTTCATCTGCTGGTGGCTATCAAGCAGTAAATAATGGGAAGAAGGTCCAATCATTTTGAGTGTTGCTTCATTCATTTTATTGAGGAATGCAGTGAAGTGAAAGAAGAGAGTGCACCCAAAAAGAAAAGAACTGTGGAATCGTCAAGAATACTCTGTAGAGAAGAGAAACTGCAGTGAAGCATCTTCTGATTTTAGTCTACGAAGATCTGAAATTACAGTTGGTTTCTACTTAACATAATTGCATATTTCCATTTCTATGTGTAACCCAATGCAGTTTTAGTCCTAAGGGTTTAATGACAAAGCATTCTTGATGCGTATTAAAATCTGCATCTTCTGCTTACCATAAACTTGCAACTTGTTCTGAACTATGCGGTGTCATCAAGTTGTTGATTCCATTGTAATGGAATGACAACACTTCTTACTTGTGAGAAAGTTGTTTTATTCGTCTGATCCACTTCTTTTCATATATTTTCTTTTATTGTCTTTATGCTGCACAATGCCTTGCAATTCATTTTTTTTGTGTGTGTTTTGGTGCAGTTATCTGGTGTCAGGATTGGCATAGTTTAGTTTCTGTAAGTAACTTGCTTAGAGTTCTACAGTATTCTTTGGAAGTTACAGACATTTAATCCAATGTGTACAGGCTATCTATCACTTGCAGTATCTTCAAAAACATTGTTTTTTAGAAAAAGTGAAGAGCAGCCGCTAGGGCAGGTTGCTCAAACTAAATGTGTGTGTGTGTGTGTGTGTGTGTGTGTGTGTGTGTGTGTGTGTGTGTGTGTGTGTGTGTGTGTGTGTGCGCGCGCGCGCTAATTGCGTTTTCCCAACTATGTTTGATTACTCCCATTTATATGCATATTTGTTTGGTTAATTGGCTGGCCTTACTGAGGGGCAACTATTTTCAAAGGGGACCTGGGAAGAAAAGATCACATTTTATGAACTGATACATAACCCAGGTTTAACAGAAAAAAGTTCCAGAATGGGATACTGTTTACAGAAGATGGAAAAAAAAACAAATATCCAAAGCCTTAAGCATATTGCTGCTTCCTTAAAGTGTCCATCATTTTTCAAATTATGGCAGAAAGTTCTGCAGTTACAATATGGAGTCTGCCACATTTCACTTTAATTCATTTGTTTAGTGTCTGTATTGAAGCTGGGTCCCAGTAACTTTATAGTATTTTCTTAATTGTTATACATATTATTTTCAGTATAATTTTCTTTCATTATTTAGAGCACTTATATTTTAGTTATGTTCTAAAATATAAACTCTGCCCTGTCTGATTTAAACCTTTGTTTATATTTTTACAGTAGACTGAAGATGAATAGTTTTAAGTCTGTTTTATAGGTTTTGCATTAGATTATATTTTCTATTGTTTATCTTCTATATATTAACATGATTATTTTAATTGCAAAAAGCAATATAATAATTTGATTTGATTTTTTAAGTACTTGTGTAAATAAAGAAAATGTTCTGTAAGTGTATAAGATGTCACTCTAGAAATTCTGTTTATTCTCCCTAAGGTTAAATATTTTTGAGTAAATACATTTCCTCAGACACATTGCCCTCTTACATGGTACAACTTGGCTGCTCATAGATATTAAATTAAGAAACTTTGCTTCATTAAAGCAGTAGAGTTTAGTTCTAATTAAACTTTAATTTGGTGTCAATTTACATTAAGAGGGCATGCATGAATGGGGCCCTTGTGGCTTGGCTAGTGCTAATCTCAATCAGCATCTTGAATAGTACATGAAATCAGATTCCTTCTGTAGCGCAGAAATGGCAAGAACAACTGACATTTTAAATTAGACGCATTAAACTCCAATAAATTGATGCTTGTGACCTCCACTGTATGTCAGCAAATCAGTTCCTTGATAAGGGAGGCAAGAAAACTCTCTTGAAATGAGCTTTTGTCTCCAAATGGCAGGGACTTGCTTTACATTTTATGAGCATTTTTGTGCAGTGGGAAAACTGCTGTTGGCTGCTGATCAGAGAATGTCTTCCAGTTATCAAATGAGTGTGATTGGAATGAGTAATTCAGTTTATTGAAATGAATGTTGTGACAAATGACTGTTTTAGAACACAACTTCTGGGGGGGGGGGGGGTCTTCTTTTTAAAACTGTACCCTTTAATAGCTATATTTCTTGCATAGGTCAGTCTGAATGACCTGATATAAGAATTCAGGGGACAGGATGCACATTTCATCTCTGTGTCTTTCCTGGTGTCACTTAATTTGCTTGAGTTAATAGTAACACTGATGATGAGGAACATTCAGTGAGGTAAACAGCTATTAGCTAGCTAACTCAGCAGGAATACTTAACAGGACTTTAATACATTTCTGTCTGATTGCCTTTCTTCTTTTATTTATTTAGTACCGTAACATCTGCTGTTTTTACTGTGGGTGACAATGTCGTATCTGGTAGTGATGACCGAACCATAAAGGTCTGGGATTTGAAAAATATGCGATCTCCTATAGCAACCATCCGCACAGATTCAGCTGTAAACAGGTAAAAAAAAAAGACATTTGCCAAGTGAGCACATGCTTGAGCTAAAGTAGAATATATTAAGATGGATGGTTTTGATGTTGCTTTGCTGTTTCAATAGTAGAGATATTGCAATTGTCTTCAGAATAACTTAATGCATTGAGTTTAAAAATAGAAACGTGTTTACCACCCTTTTACTTCTCTCCTTTGAAAGATAATATAGATGTTTAAGAAAATGTGCTCGACACTGATCCTTAATGGCCTGTTTTAATACATGACCATTCTATGTAGGGTTAGAAAATGCATTTAAGTGGTTAATTGTTATAACTATTTGTTGGATTCCCTGTGCTACACTATGTATAACCTATTTGATCTCTGTTCATTCCAGGATTAGTGTTTCTGTTAGCCAACGAATCATTGCCCTTCCACATGACAATCGGCAAGTTAGATTATTTGACATGTCAGGAGTACGTTTGGCACGGCTTCCTCGTAGCAACAGACAGGTAATGCTGAATTTGTATTGCTTTTGCGTGGAGGAAGGTGAAGTAAACTTACTTGGAATGCAGCACCATGTCAGAATGTTATCTACCTATTTTTTTAAGTTGTAGTAAAGAAAGGGATGCAGGTCTTTCATGGTGATTAGAGAACTGCTGTGTGTACCTCTGGTCTGCAGCCTGTGAGTTTGATTTCATCTCATTACCAACCAACTTAGGAATCAAAAACACATTACTGCAGTGGATTCCTGAGACTTAGCAGAACAAAGAACTGAGTATTGGCAGTGTTGTACCCTTTGAGAATCACAACAAAACATTGAATTATGGATTGGAAACCATCAGCGGCCAAATAATAATGCATTTGAAAAATTCCAGCGATATCACAATGCACAGCACAAAATCTTTAAGTAATTTAATGCGATAAAGGAATTTTTCTACCATACAGCAATGTTGGTTGTTGATGGTTAACTCTGTTAGACCTTATCAGTGTTTTGTAAAACCTCCTGTGTATTCAGGTGTGATAGCAGAACTGTTTTCACATAAAAACAGTACTGCAAGTGATCTCTTAGTTGGTAGTGGACTATGATTATTTGCCAGTATAAATGCCCAGTTCCCTTCTGAGAGGTGAAAATTAAGGGTTCCAGTCACATAGTCAAATTTTTATAAGTTTGAGCCACATATGGTCTAGACCATATGTTCAAATTTGTAAAGGTTCGAGCATTTGGAAATCTCCGTAAGCGGAGGTTTCCATTCACTTCAATGTGGTGTGATCTCAGGGTTGGTATATTTAAGTAGCGGGGATATGGGGGGGTGCAGGTGGCTTGCCCCCCTGCTTACAAGTTATTGTTTTGTCCATTGTTTCGTTATTTTTTTTTTTTGCATAGTCAAAGTTCTGTAACTTCGAACTTAATGGTTCAACCATTAGGTGTTCAGAGTTACGGAACTTCGACTATCTAATATAGACCCGAAAATTAACAGACCCATAGATTGTTAGAACTGTGGGATGGTAAAACAGCTCTGACTGGTGCATACCACATGTTACTGCTCAGACTTTAGTTGTTTACATGTATTTAAGTATTTTATTGTCACTTTGCAGTTACCTTGGGATCTTGGAGTAGCAGGGCATTTTTAATAGCTAGTATGTAAAGTCAGTGAGATGTAATGTGCATTAAGAGATGCATTATGTAGGAAGGTAGAGGCATGGAAAGAGAGAGGAAGACCTTTCTAAACATTTCTTTTTTATTTCATTTTTGCTTCACAATATCAGTATTATCACTTTAAATGTATTGGCCCTTGCAGTGGCTAATGATTTTTCTGAAATATGTATGCAGGTGTCATAAATCTTTCACCTTGGGTTCAGTGATTTAGTCCTCTAACCAACTCTTTCTTCTACATAACAAGTTTTTCCATCTAAAGTCAGCGTCCTAGGCTTCAGGATAATTTGATAATTTAGAAACTGTATGTTTAACCCTTTATTTAAGTCTTTTTTCAACACTTCATGACATTGAGTATTATTATTGCACCTAACAAGCAGAAACACATGAGAAGCAGTACATCGAAAAATAAGATCTGAAGTAGGATGTTCATTTGTCAGCAACCTGTGGGTTATGGATCCGATATCGGATCCGAGCCGGCAACTTGTTTCAGGCTAATGGAGCTGAGCTCCTAGCTCCTCCCTTCACCCATAATCCCCTGCTAACCCTCCATGACCTCAGATCTAGTTTGCCACGCTTGTGGATGGCTGGATCCTTGTTGAGCTCGTCAGATAAGTGAAGAAAAGTTACTTTTTTCTAGGTACTTCTTGTCAGGAATTTCTTTTTTAGTTTAAATTAATACTTTTTAAAGTGTTTCAGAGTTAGGTTCCTTATTTTTTAATTAGTACCCTCCCTTCGCTGGTCGCTAGTGTGTGAGTGTGTGTGTGTGTGTGTGTGTGTGTGTGTGTGTGTGTGTGTGTAGTTGCTTTTCTTTTTTTCTTAAAAAAAAAAAAAAAAAAAAAAAAAAAAGGGAATGGCTGAGGCCCCAAAAGCCATATTTTCTAAATGTACCGAGTGCGGCCATAAGCTCTCCCTGCCTGCGTTCGGTGCCTTGGGGTTGAGCACTTCACCTCGGGCTGTACCATCTGTGCAGCGTTCAACCCCAGGGCACTGAAAGAGCGGACGTCGAAGCTGGTCCTGGCGGGACTTTTACCCCCGGCTTCGCCCTCCGCTACCTCTGCTGCTCCCGTGGCTCCACCACAGCCTGTGGTCGCTGCCACTCCTGCCCCCCTGCCTCCGTCCGGGACTCAAACTCCCGCTAAAGTGTCGGAGGACAGGGAGGCCAGGAGGGAGAAACGGAGGGAGAAGCACCACAAGTGGCGGGCCGAGACCTCCGTTTCGGCTCCGCCAGCTAAGCGGGCTTCTCCCTCCACTGCTTCTAGGTCTCCTCCTCGGCTCCGATCCCCTTGTTTCAGGATAAATAATCCGGGGCCCGAGGAGGAGGAGACCCGATCTCCATCGAGGTCATCGAGGCGGCATTCCAGGCCTGCCTCGGTGGCCTCCTCGAGATCTACCTTCAGTTTATCCGATGCAGACTTGGACCGGATGATGCGAAGATTCATCCAGGCCCAGCTGCAGATGGCAGTGCTCTTGCCTCCCCCCCCTCAGGGGGGCAGCTCGACACCTTTTTTCCACCCAATTGCTCCTTCTCCGACCCCCTACCCGGGTTCGGAGTGCTCAGAGCTGAGCAGCCTTGGAGCCGGGGGTGGGTCGACGCCGACAGTACTTGGTACTTTGGATCCGACCCTGCCCTCGAGCCTATCGGATCCGATCTCTCGGAGCCGTGGTCCAGCCGGATCCGGGGGATTCAGTGTGCCTTCGGCTCCGTCCAGGTCGGAGCACACTGGTCCCTCGGATCCGACGGTCTCGGCTCCGATCCCTTCATCGGATCCGAGTGGGAGCTGACTTTCAGATCCATTGGAGAGTGACTCTCCCTCGGCCTTCGATGTTGTGGAGAGGGCTCTGTTGAGAGCATCCGGACCCCCGGTCCTTGCATCGACTCCTCCCTGCACTCCTTCTCTGCTAGGCCAGGCTTCCATCACCCGGCCAAAGGGACAGCCTGCTTCGATGTCACAGATAGTTCCATTGGAACAAGATGTTGCTGGTGAGGCCTCCTCGGACAGTCCCCCCGAGGAAGCTCCCCGCAAGCATAAGTGCAAAAGGAGGCACGTGGACTCCCCTGAGTCCTTAACCGAGGACACGGACTTGGAGGAAGGGGAAGGCTCCCCAAGATCGCTTCTGAGGATGTCTCCTTTGGAGACATCATGGAGATGCTGAGAATCAGAGGTGGGTGGTCTGCCCCTAAGTCTTCCTCTGATGAGTCCGTGTTTCTGGAGGCATTCGAGGCAGGCCCGTCTGCCTCTTGGGTGTCCCCTCCAGCCGACCCCCTGGTGGGCCTCATTACCACCAGGGCGTGGAAGGATCCAGACACCGTGGAGCCAATACCGAAGTGACCGGATAGGATTCTTAGCCCCCCCTCAGACCGATCACATTGGAGTAAGGGGCCCCCTGTAGATGCCATGTTGACGGCGGCAGCCACAAAGAGGGAATTGGCTCAGGAGAGTCCCTCAGTCCATCCACCGAGCAAAGAGTCCCGTTTGATGGATCGCTTAGGGAAGCGAGTCTTTAGTTCAGCAACCTTCTCAGTAAGGTCTCTGAACTATATGGCACATGTCATCAGGATGCAGCGGGATCTTATCAAAGAATACGCTGCATCCCCCCCTGAGTCCATGTCGGAGGAGGACAAACAATTGTACTCCACCCGAATGGCCACTCTGAGATCGATTTCAAACACCTCTGTGCGGCTGTTGTCCCACGCCACAGAGGGAGCCGCTAGGGCTAGCGGAGCAGGCCTAGTCATGAGACGTCAGGCCTGGCTTTGTCATTGCGACTTTACGGAGCCCTTTAAAGTGTCCTTCGCGAACGCCCCTTTTGATGGTTCTGCCCTATTTGGCAAAACAGTTTGCGAGACACTTGTCCAGAGCGAGAAGGACGGGAAGATGTTGTCTGCTGTCTGAGTCCGCTTCTCTGCTCCCCAGCGGTCCTTTTCAAGGAACCAAAAGGGTCAGAAGAAGATGTGGTTCCGGAAATCACAACATTCCCAACCAGCTCCGGACAACCAGTCCTACCGTGGCAGAGGTGGACAGGGAGGACATCGCCCCAGGGGCAGAGAGGCTCCGGGAAACTTTGGGTCCAGAGAACCTTTCTCTGAGCGGCCCGTGCAGCAGCCCTGAGGGGTTGCCCGGCTGCTCCACTCTGGAGGCAGTCGGGGGGTGTTTTTCAAAACACCTAGAGGCATGGGAGTCCATCACAACAGACCGCTGGGTGCTTCGCATCATATCCAGAGGGTACAAAATACCAATACTTCATGTTCCCCAATCCAAGAACCTCCCCGATGTACCACCCGATCAGAGGGAGGCCGCAGCCACAGAAATACAGCAGCTGCTAAGAAAAAGAGCCATCCAGCCCGTCCCCCAAGACCAGCTCGGATTAGGGTTCTACTCCAGGTTCTTTTTGGTGCCAAAAAAGACTGGGGACTTGAGACCCATCCTAGACCTTTCCCGCTTGAACCTGTCAGTAACCAAGGAAAAATTCCGAATGGTCACTCTTCAATCTATCCTCCCCCTCTTGAGGGAAAACGATTGGATGTGCTCTATAGACCTCAAGGATGCGTACTACCACATCTTAATAGACAAACGATCCAGGAGGTTCCTTCGCTTCCGGCTGGGTCCAGTCACTACCAGTTCAGGGTCCTTCCCTTTGGCCTCACCACAGCCCCCAGGGTGTTCACCAAAGTGTTAGCAGTGATTGCGGCTCACCTGAGACTCCAGGGAATTCAGGTCTTTCCGTACCTGGACAACTGGCTCCTGACCGCACCAACAAGGCATCTACTTTGCTCGGCCAGAGACTTTTTTCTCCATCTAGCCCCACAACTAGGCATTACTATCAGTGTCGCCAAATCTCTACTGGCTCCGATGCAGGTCATAGAATTCATAGGTGCCAGAATAGACACCAGAGATTTGCAAGCCTTCCTAACTTCCGAGAGAATCAGGAACCTACAACTTCATGTGCGGGCTGTCCTTCATTCAGAGGCTTCACCAGCGGAATTGGTCCTGCGGGCACTAGGCTCCATGGCGGCAGCGATTACACTCCTTCCATGCGCCCGTTTGAACATGCGAGTACTGCAATGGACTCTGTTAGTGCAATGGTCCTTCCTATCCCTTCCTCTCCACCATCCCATTGCTATCAGCAAGGCTTGCAGGAGGGTGCTACTATGGTGGCTCCAAGCATTGAACTTCCATACGGGCCGTCCCTTCTGCACCTCTCCCCCTATCGCCACGGTGACCACGGACGCTTCCCACCTTGGGTGGGGGGGGCATTATTCAGGCAGGACAGTCCAAGGCACGTGGAACGATACAGAGACCTCCCTGCATATCAACGTTCTGGAGATGAGAGCGGTGCTGTTGGCGTTGCAAGCACTTCAGAGCTTCCTCCCCGCAGGAACGATTGCAATTCAGTTGGACATGTCGGTGGTCTGGTATATCAACAAACAGGGGGGAACCAGATCTTATCCTCTTTGCCGCGAAGCCATGAGAGTGTGGGAATGGGCGATCTCCACCAACTGCTTTCTGATTGCAATGCACATTCCGGGGAGGACCAACATCCTAGCGGACAAGCTCAGCCGCACCCTTCTTACCCCGTACGAGTGGTCTCTCAATCCTCTAGTAGCGAAGCAGATATTCGCAACATGGGGGCAACCCTGCTGCGATCTTTTTGCATCTCCATCAAACACCAAATGCGACAATTTCTTCGCTCTAATCCCCCCTCCAGGGGAAACTCCAAGAGACGCTCTGGTGCATGCTTGGCCACCCGGTCTACTCTATGCCTATCCTCCTCTTACAATGTTGATACAACTCTTACAGAAAGCCTCGCGGTTGGGGAGCAAGATGATTCTCATTGCCCCATTCTGGCCTCGACAAATTTGGTTCCCTTACCTGTGGTCTCACCTTGTGAATTACCCTTGGATTCTAGATCCCATTCCGGATCTCATCTCCCATCCGTTGGACTTGCCAACTCCAAACCTAGACAATCTGAAACTGACAGCTTGGTTGCTCCAGTTCCACTCCTAGTTAGGACTCCCGGTATCTCTTCACCAGTCAAAGCCATCCTCGTGGCAGCGCATAAGCCCTCCACAGTAAATGGAAACGTTTTTCCATCTGGGCGGAGCACCGCGATCTAGATCCCTTTACGGCTCCTCTTCCATCCATTTTAGACTTCCTAACTGAACTCTTTCAGGAAGGCGCTAGTTGTTCAACTGTCAGAGTGCAATTGGCAGCCATATCTCATTATCATGTGGGACATGATACAGGGCCCTTGATGTCAGCCAAATTGAGTAAAACCTTTCTCAAGAGTACCTTTTTACTTAGACACCCTGTAAAAGAAGCCGTACCCCCCTGGGATCTTACATTAGTTCTTCAAGCCTTGACTGCTCCACCCTTTGAACCCACTGCTTCAGTGGATCTCAAATTCTTGTCATGGAAAACAGCATTCCTTGTAGCCATTACTTCAGCGAAAAGAGTGTCGGAGCTTCAGGCTCTTTCTGTGAAGCCTCCATACCTGATTTTTCACCCAGATAGAGTGTACCTCAGGATCAGTCCCTCCTTTCTTCCCAAGATAGCATCAGAAACCAACATAAATCAATCCATAAATTTACCGGTTTTCTTCCCTAAATATCAAAATAAGGGAGAGAGTACAAGCTGCACTCATTGGATATTCATAGGCAGCTTTGATTTTATACTCATAGGACAGCGGGTCATAGACAATCTGACCAGCTGTTCGTTTCTTTTGCCAAATTTAACTTGGGGAAAGCTATCTCTAAAGTATCTTTATCTCGCTGGATTTCCCAATGTATCCTACTGGCTTATCAAGCCTCGGGTAGACCCGCACCAGAAGGAGTTCGTGCTCATTCCACCCGCTCCATTTCTACTTCTGCGGCCTTCAAGTCTAGAGTTCCTTTGGATGATATTTGTTCTGCAGCCACTTGGGCTTCATCTCATACCTTTATCAACCACTACAAGCTAGACCTGCTTTCTAGAGGGAGAGCATCCTTTGGCTCTGCGGTGCTTCGTAATATCCTTCCATGATGGCCACCCAAGGTGCAGGTAGCTGGGGACTCTGTCCCACAGGTTGCTGACAAATGAACATCCTACTTCAGATTTAGAAGTTATGTACTCACCATAACATTCCATCTGAGTAGGTAGTTCATTTCTCTGCAACCATACCCCCCTCCTTCCCCCTGACCTTCTTCAGATCTACTAGTTGTTAGATATCCTTTGTTGGATATATATTGAGAGGCAAACTCGATCTGAGGTCATGGAGGGTTAGCAGAGGATTATGGGTGAAGGGAGGAGCTAGGAGCTCGGATCCATTAGCTTGAAACAAGTTGCCGGCTCGGATCCGATATCGGATCCGTAACCCACAGGTTGCAGACAAATGAACTACCTACTCAGATGGAACGTTATGGTGAGTACATAACTTCTAATTACTCATTATGACATGCATTTTTGCAGTGTGTGTGTAAGACCTCAAGACAGAGAAAGAATTCAGGGAAGACTGCTTGAAGGTAGAGCTCATTGGGTAGTGCACTTAAGGAAGGTGAGAAGAATGGAACCACCCCTGGTGACATCAGACCAGCTTGTCAAAGTCTACCTCAACAAGCCATTACTGTCAAAGCTCCGATTTTTTTTTTAATTGACTCTCGGATTAAATTTTTTTTGGAAGCAGTACACTAGAGGAATTGTGTTGGGCTGGATCTTTTTGGGTGTATGTTGGGAGGAAGCTGAAGTTGTGTGCCAGTGTAAGTTTGTGCATATAGTCATTGCAATGTAGTAGTGCCAGTAAAGAAATATCTTGGAAGTGCCAAAGCAAGAATGTTTGGTTTTTAGCTGATACATTCAAGAGAACCTTTAAAGGAATGTGTTGTTTGCAAACTGTACCTGTTGAAAAGCTGCTTGCCTTTAATGTTTCATTTAAATTAAATGTATGATCATCACAACATCATTCTTCTTCTTTTTTTAATATCTTTGCCTTTTGCTGTTATCTTTTTATCATCCTACGCTGTGAACAAAAGTATTGAAAATGCTAGCGTGCTGCATAAAATGTGATTTATCAAAGTGACTGTCAAATCTGAATTTGGGTTTGTCAGTAGGCCGCGGTGGTGCAGCGGTTAGCGTTGTCACCTCAAAGCAAGAGGTTCTCCCATTCGATTTTTGGCTGGAGCACCTTCTGTGTGTAGTCTGCATGTGCTCCCCATGGTCGAGTAACGTATAAAGACATGCAGGTAGGTGCGCGCATGAATGGGTGTGCCTTCTTTGAAGGTTTAGCGTTGGGCTGACAACTCAGCACCGTAAAAATCCACTGCCAATCATTAGCAGACCGGAGTTCCGCTGTGGCGACCCCTAACCGGGGAAAAGCCGAAAGACATTACTAGTAAGGGTACTCTTTCATGAGTCCTTTGGTTAGGTTTATATATAATATTTTTTGCTGAAGTTTCTGCCCTTAGAGCTGAACTGCATACATATGCTCAGCCATCTAACATACCTGTTATTGTTTTTTTTTCCCGTTTAAAATATTTAGATCTCAATACCTATTATCACTGTTAAAAGAGTCTTTGTTTGCTTTTTGATGGGGAAGTATTCCAAATTCAGGAAGGTTACTTGCTGGACCAGTTCATAGGTAGCAACTAGTAATACAATCTATGAGGTGATTGAGGAGTATAGCTCAGTCTGCAATAGCCCTGATCTCTGTCTTTAAAAATGACATGCTCAGAGTCACGCAGTAGTCAAGTGGATCCTGAGAGAATTAAACCTGGACTACAGAGAGCAACCTGTTTAAACCTCTACACTAATTGCCAGACTAGTGGAAGTGTACCTATTGATACCCGATTAGTGGGGCAGAGTTTTTATGTCTTAGAATTTGCTAGGAGGATTGGTTGGGATTTGTTCCTGATGAATTATGTTTCTTTATTCCCAGAGATCACAATCCATTCTTTCCCAATTCTAGGGTGAGGGTGGCTTGAAAATGGTTACAAGAAGGTACATGCTTGTACAGCATAAAGGCTCATTGATCTCAGCTATGCATCACATCTATTCAGGCTCCAGACCCTTATCTTGGTGTCCTTGAGAACTACACTCAAGGCACTGGGATTAGGGAGTAGCTCACCTTGACCATGCTGATTACTGTATTAGTGGCTTCCCATGTGCATGGTTGCAGTGGATCCTGATGTGGCTGATGTAGTCTCTTTCCATTTATTTATGGAACCAGCAATTTAAGCTCTTGGATCAGGGTACCATGGCTGAATCCACCTGTCCCCATGTTCAGCTGCTGCTTAAAAATAAATCCAGAGTGGCATGAACTGATCCTGCTGCTGTCCAGCCTACACTGAATGTCTCCTTTGGGTTGGATGAAGAACTTGAGGCCTGCCTGGTGTTGCTGCCAGTTCCCTCTGCCACTGCTCAGTTGGAGGTATACAAGGAGCTGCCTAGCCTCCACTGAGGCTGTGACGAAGTCTGGTGTAGATGATTATTTAACTGATTATTTAAGAGGGGCCTAGGGGGATTCCCTAAGTACTTGTTAGGGAAGAGGTGCCTGGTACCCTAATTAAAGCTAGGCAGCAATCTAAACCTCCTATATTTGTTAAAGCTAATGTTCCCTTAAAAAAGAAGCAGAAAATTAAGCATGTGGCCCCTGTGTCTAAGGATCGACACAAAGAATGACAAGATTTTACTCGGGGGCTTTTCAATGCCCACATGACTCTTAAAATCCTCCCCCCAAAGGATCATCAGTTCCTGCTTCTGTTCTTTGGTTTTCCACTCCTTCCAAATGTCCTAGCGACTCTGATTCCTCTGATAAAGAGACTCTGGTGAGGAGTCATTGGCTTACCAGGGTACTTCTCGCATGATCCACTCTTCAGTCTTTGCCCTGATGGTCTGAGGAATAGGGTGTACTTTCTCCTGTGGAGGATTTGTCTCAAACCGAGTTTCAGGGACCAATACAGAGTTGGTTAAGTATGATGGAACATTTGGTTTTTCTTGCCTCAGTATTTAAACGGATGTCAGAAAAAGTGAATAACTTATATATTGTGGGAAGCAGATCCTTTGATCCATTGTGTATATTTTCATAGCCACTGATAAGCCATCTATGTTGCTGACTTTTCTAGATTTAACCTTCTTATAAGGACTTGATTGTGCTAGGTACAGTGTTTGGGAAACGTTAAAATTATAATATGCCTCGGATGCTACCTAGTCTTCATCCAAGAAGCGCAAAGATACAGTGAAGCCATAGGGTGAGGAAGCAGTCCTGGGCTCGGTCCTCTTCCAAACTGGCATTAGGTTTTGCCTGGAGTTTCTATGGACTCAGGCAGATACTTTACTGTTACAGGATGTCCCTCTCAGGAGGCAGGCCAGGCTGAGGCTTCTCAGGTGGCTCATCATTCTCTTCCCAATGTAGCTGTGATGCTGCTGATGGATATGTTATGAGGAGGCACTGGCATTCTTGTTTCTGTCTCCAGGCTTTGCATGAGTGCATCATGGCCAAATTATTGGATTCTGCCTAAGAAACATATGCTCAAAATGGCAGAAGATTTGATTACTCTGATTAGAGGTTTAAAACCCCACCTGATAAGAGGCCTAGGGATGAACAGGAGTTTGATAATTTTGAACAGTGTTTACAGGCTTGAGTCTTCTGTGGAAGACTTGCAAGAGTTTCCTACTTATTCTGATTCTGATGTGGATGATTCCACCCTTCGGGCTTCTCCTCCTGAGGATTTTTCGCTTTCAGAGACTCTTCACCCATGAGGGAGCACTTTAAATGGGAAGGCCAAGATTACTCTGACTCTAGAAAAAGGCTTAGGAATTCTTGTTTTGCCTCAGCATAGGCCCTTAGCTATTCCTCCTGTGTTGAATGTGGTGGAGGATGTTTTTGCAGAGGCTTCTCTGAACCCTGACTCCTTGCCTCCTGCTCCTGTTAAGCCTGATAGGTATTATAGGGTGAAGCTCATAAGTATTTGTTTAAGAGTCCTAGGGCGGACCCAGAAACTGTTTCTCAGGGGCCTAAAGGTGTTAAAGCTTCTGTGGTTAAAAATCCTGTACCCTCTGATAAAGAGGCAAGGGCTTTGGATAGGTGGGTAAGAAAGTATATACTTCTTCCACTTTGGCCATGAGGGCGTTGAATTGTCAGTTTCATATGCTGAAATATCAGAATTATCTCCTTTCACAATTGAAATCTAAGGTGGATGCTTTGGCGGAAGGTATTGAGTGTAAAGAATTGCTGGATTTGGTTCATGTGTCTGAACAAGTGGGTAAGCATTCTTTGCAGTGTGGTTTTGATGCTGTTCAGGCCTCCTCGAGGGTGGCTGCTACTAGTTCTGTTCTTCGCAGACATGCCTGGTTGAAGGATCAGAATTTAGCTGAGCATGTTAAAACAAGGATTTTGGATGCTCCTTTACAGTCTGATGTGTTGTTTGGACCGCCTGTGGAAGCAGTTTTAAAGAAAATGGAGGACAAAGCTAAGTCTATGCAGACTGTTAAAGATTTTTGCAGGTACAGCCTCCAAGTTTAGTAGAAATTGGCCTGCTAAGGGGTGGACATATCCTGCTTATGGTTCCCAGTCTAGGGGTAGGTCTAGACGTGGTAGGGGCAGGGCTCAAGGTTCGTTTAGGCCTCGATCAGACAGTTCACCTGCTCAGACTTCTGGTGAAGGCAGGGGTCAGTCCTTTCGTAGCAGAACCAATGACCTGCCTTTTCAGCTGCCAGTGGACTCGCCTGGCAGCTCCTTTGGGAGGAAGATTGTCTCTTTTCAAAGAAAATTGGGATTTAATTACTCAAGACAGATGGGTGCTGGATATCATTCATCACGGTTACAGATTTTATTTCCACACAATGCCCCTTTCAGAGGCATGCCAGATGTTCCTCCTCCACAAAGAAAAAGAGGCTCACATGCAAATTTCTCAGTTACTCCAGATAGGGGCCATTCAGCCAGTCCCTGTATCAGAAAGGGGCTTGGATTTTATTCTCGCCTGTTCCTAGTGCCAAAGAAGGGGAACACGTGGAGACCAATTTTGGATTTATCTATCCTCAACACTTATCTGGACATTCCCAAGTTCAAGATGTTGACGTTACAGCAACTGTTACCTCTGCTGGGCAAAGATCACTGGATGGTAACTTTCAGTCTCAAGGAAGCTTACCTTCATGTGCCTATAAGGCTCAGTTGCAGAAAGTATCTGAGGTTTCGAACTGGAGATTTTCATTATCAGTTCTCTGCATTGCCCTTTGGCTTATCTACTGCGCCCAGAGTATTCACAAAGGTTCTGGCTCCAGTGATAGCTTACTTCAGGCTTCAAGGCATTCAAATCTATCCTTACTTGGACGACTGCCTGATTCTGGCTCAAGAAAAGGAACACCTTCTACAGCATCTGGAATATGTCATAGCAGTGCTAAGATGCCTAGGGTATTCTGTGAACGAAATAAAGTCCAGTCTAGTGCCCTCTCAAGACATGTGCTTTCTGGGTGTGAGACTGAATACAGCAGCCCAGATGGCCTTTTTAACCCCGGACAAACAAAACAGTCTGTCACTTTACTTCCATCAACTATCTCATCAGTCCGTGCTGACTGCAAGGACAGTCCTTCAAGCATTAGGGTTCATGGCATCTTGTATTCTGGTGCTTCCCAATGCCAAACTGCATATGAGGAAGCTGCAATGGTATCTCAAAATGTATGGACACAGCACTGCCAAGATTTGGACACTGTCATTCAAATAATACCTTGCCTTCAAAAGGAATTCTTGTGGTGGGCTCAGGAATGTCACCTAAACAAGGGACTCTCTGTGACCCGCCAGAGGCGAGTCAGATTTTAACGACAGATGCCTCGACACTGCTTGGGGAGCTCATCTAAATGGAAAGTGGATACAAGACAAGTGGCCTGTCAGACTACAGCATCTACATATCAATATGAAGGAGATGTTAGCAGTCCAGTTTGCATTGATGGCGTTCAAGGAGTTACTTCTTCCAGGGCAGGTGTTGATTCTGACAGACAACACAACTGTCATGTGGTACATCTACAAGCAAGAGGGAACTCATTCTTATCCTCTATGCAGGCAAGCAATGATTTTATGGGAGACTGCTAAGCCTGCAACTAACTCTTCAGGCAAGGTTTCTGCCAGGAGCACAGAACTCCCTAGCAGATGTATTAAGCAGACAAATCATGGATCCCCACGAGTGGAAACTGGATCTTCATGTCTTTCAGAAATTGACAGTGTCCTGGGAACTCCAGACATAGATCTGTTCGCTTCTCCACTAAACCACCAGCTGCCAAAGTATTGCACAAAAGGGTTTCATCACACAGCTTGGAAAGTGGATGCTCTGTCTTTCAGTTGGAAAACCTTCATGTCTATGCCTTTCCACCTCTACCTCTTCTTCCAAAGGTATTACTAAAGGTCAGACAAGACAGGCCAAGGATGATTTTGATAGCTCCAGATTGGCCTCGGCAACACTGGTACCCACTTCTAAGGAGTCTTGTAAAGAAGCCTCCATGGCCTTTACCTCTGATTCCTCATCTGTTATCTCAGAAGGACGGTCATCTGCTCAATGTCAAGCTTCAATCTCTTCATCTCACAGCTTGGCATATTCTGTGTTGAAGCACGGTAGGTCTCAGCTTCCTCAACAAGTTTTAAATGTGATTATGGAAGCTAGAAGGCCTAGTACTAGGAGAGTGTACGCAGAAAAATGGAAGAGATTTTATTTTGGAGTACAGCAAAGAATTTGGAGATTTCAGAGCCTAATTTGAGTGTGGCTCTTCAATATCTTACTGAATTATTGGACAAAGGTTTGTCCTTCTCTTCCATAAAGATTCATGCTGCAGCAATTTCAGCTCACTATGATTGTGACCCGCCTTTGTTTTCGCATCCTTTGTTCAAGCAGTTTCTTAGAGGGCAAAGAATATAAGACCCCAATGTAGAGCTCCTACTCCTGCTTGGGATCTCAATTTTGTGTTGGAAAAACTTACTCTACAACCTTTTGAGCCTGCAGCTACTGCTGAATTGAAATATTTGTCATGGAAGACTGCTTTTCTGTTGGCTATTACTTCTGCAAGAAGGGTGTCTGAGTTGCAGGCCCTTATGGCAGTAGAGCCCTTTTGATTTTCCATAAGGACAGGGTATTATTACGTACTAATCCTTCCTTTATGCCTAAGGTGGTTTCTAGTGTGGCTTTAGACCAAACTATTCATTTGCCTACGTTTTTTGCAGATCCTCAAAATAAAGGGGAGAAGATTTTGCACACTTTAGATGTACACAGGCAATTGCGTTATTATTTGAGCAGGACTAAAGATTTTAGGCAGTCTCAGCAGTTACTTGTTTCTTTTGCTTTGAGTTCACAGGGCAAGCCTGTGTCAAAACAAACTATTTCTAGGTGGATTGGCTTTTGCATTGCATTTTGTTATTCCCATCATGGCAAACAGGTTCCAGCTGGGATTAGGCCTCATTCCACTAGGGCTACTGCCACTTCTACAGCATTTCTAAGGGGGGTGGCAACAAAGGATATTCTGGAAGCAGCTACTTGGAGTTCAGTGCATACTTTCTCTAGGCATTATCACCTGCCTATATACTCTAAGTCTAGAGCTGGTTTTGCCACAGCTGTTTTACAAGGCATGTTGTCAGCTCCTGCTACTTTATAATTTGCCAGCCTCCCTTACCTCTGCTTTGGGATTCTACCCAATTGTCAGGACTGCAGCAAGGGAAGACGAAGAACATAGTACAGTTTTGTACCTACCATAAATGTAGATGTTCGAGGATTCCCTTGCTGCAGTCCAATTTACCCTCCCTCCTTCCCTCTGTGTTTCAGGGTGGTTGTGTAGGTGAGTTTACATGCTTATATTTTTGTATATATTACTGTATATATTGTACATGTTTTTGGTGCAGGTTGTTTTGGGACTTGTCTTTTGGGTCTTCTGACATCTGGGGCAAGAAAAGACTGAGGAAATGACGTCGGTCATGCGCATTAGTACCCTGACGTACTGACGTCAGTCTAAGGCGCCATGACCGACGTCAGCCTTATACTCTGGTATTCGGGCCGACTGGGACGCGGACTATACCCAATTGTCAGGACTGCAGCAAGGGAATCCTCGAACATCTACATTTATGGTAGGTACAAAACTGTACTTTTTCCACTCCTTCCAAATGTCCTAGCGACTCTAATTCCTCTGATAGAGACTCTGGTGAGGAGTCATTGGCTTATTCTTCTCTGATCCACTCTTCCTTTGCCCTGAGGTCTGAGGAATAGGGTGTACTTTCTCCTGTGGAGGATTTGTCTTTTGGGATACAGTGTTTTGTATGATGGAACACTTGAAGTCAATAATTTATATATAACAGTCCTTTGATCCTGTTTTTATTTTCATAGCCACTGATAAGCCATCTATGTTGCTGACTTTTTCTAAGCTTTTACCTTCTTATAAGGACAACGGTGCCACATACAGGTATGGTAAATAAAAAAAAAAGTTTATACTTCTGCTACCTAGTCTTCATGGCCATTAAGTACTGGACCCATATGACTAAGTATGTCCTGGGCTCTTCTCTTCCAAACTGGCATTATTCTGACTGACTTTCCTGACTCAGATGGTCAGACTTCTGTAATTTCCCCTTTTATCTCTACTTCTCAGGTGGCTCATCATTCTGTTAAATGTAGCTGTGATGCTGCTGATGGATATGTTATGAGGAGGCACTGGCATTCTTGTTTATGTCTCCAGGCTTTGCATGAGTGCATCATGGCCAAATTATTGGATTCTGCCTTTGATAACCAGAATCTCTTTGGTACAGCTGTAGCTGAATTATTTAAAACCCTTCAAGATAAAGGTAGAGATGTTCATCGTGTTTCACTGTTGCAGTCATTACACTTGTGTTTTCCTGCTGGCAGGCTACCTGCAGTCGGCCTGAATTCCAAAGTCCTGGTCCGGCGTCGGTTGTTGTCGCCTCTTCCCTGATGTCAGTGCGCCAGGGGTATATAAGATGCAGCCGAAGCCATTTTCTTCAGTCTTTCCTGCCGCGCAGTGCCCGAAGCAAAAGCATTTCTCAAGTGCCGGTCGGCCGACTCCTGAGATTTTCGAAATTGAATTTCAGAACCGAAGTCTTCAATAAAGCTAAGTACCCCGTTGGGGAAACTTTTTCTTGCTCCAGACCGATGTCAGTAAAAGTTAACAATTGTATTTCTTGTGGGAAGCAAATACCTCATAAGGATTTTCACTCTTACTGTATTCCTTGCGTAGGCCCTGACCACGACGTTGCTAGTTTTCGGTTTTGTACTAGTTTCAACCAACACGCAATTAAACGTCGGTTTGATTTTGCTTTACATTACTTTGGCCAAAGATTTAACTTACATAATGTCTTCGGAACAACCGACGACCGGAATTCATAAGAAATGCAAAGACAAAGAAAAGGACAGGCATCCGAGGTCCAAAACCGACAAAACCTCTTCTAGGCCAGTCGTCGGTTCTCAGTGAGGCGCTTTCGCAGCCCCTGACACCTGCTACCTCACTAGGCCTCTGGAAACTCAAGGTATTGGCCTACGGAAACTATTCCCTCAGATGGGTCCGGAGCCGCTGAGCAGGCATCGGCTTCTGAGGGTGTTTTCAGACCTACACAGCTTACTATCAAGACCACTTCAGCAGCCAAGGCAAAGTCTAAAACTCCATTAAAGACAAAGAAACAAGTACAGCATTCTCCTGGACAGTCATCCATGCCAAAGAAACAGATGCTTAAAATGGCTGAGGACCTCATTACTTTGATCAGGGGTTCCCATCACCCTCCTGATAAAAGGCCGAGGCAAGACACTGACTATGACTCCTCTGACCAGGTTTCTATTTCCTCTGATTCCTCTTCAGAACAGGGATATTCTCTTCCTCCCTATGAGGACTCTGACACTGAAGAATCTATCCCTCCAGCCTCTCCTCCTGAGGATTACTGTTTTGGGGAAACCTTGCACACCATGAGGGAGCATTTCCGTTGGGAGAGCCAGGATTATTCAGAATCCAAGAAAAGGCTCAGAGACTTTCTTTTACTGCCTCAGCACAGGCCCCTTGCTCTCCCCCCTGTACTAGATATTGTTGATGATGTTTTTTCTGAATCCAGTTTGTCTCCTGATTCTTTACCCCCTGCACCAGTCAAGCCAGATAGGTACTACAGGGTCCCAGACTCACATAAATTTCTTTATAAAAACCCTGCTGCTGACCCAGAAACAATTTCTCAGGGTCCCAAAGGGGTCAAGGCTTCCACTGCAAAAAACCCTGTTCCCTCTGATAGGGATTCTAGAGCACTGGATAGATGAGGGAAAAAGTTTACACTTCTGCTACTTTAGCTGTAAGGGCTTTAAACTGCCAGTTTCACATGCTTAAATATCAACAATACTTAATGTCTTTGCTAAAACAGAAAATGCTTACACGCTCAGAATGCCCTGACAATAAGGAAATGCAGGATTTATTGCATGCAGCTGAACAAGTGGGAAAGCATATTTTGCAATGTGGTTTTGATTCATTAGAGGCTTCTTGCAGAGCCGCAGTTACATGTTCTGTCATTCGAAGGCATGCTTGGTTAAAAGAACAAAGTTTACCTGATCATGTTAAAGCAAAATTATTGGATGCTCCATTATGGCATGATACTTTGTTTGGTGTTAAGGCAGAAGAGGTGTTAAAGAAAATGGAGGATAAAGCAAAATCAATGCAGACAGTAAAGGATTTCTTACAGGTTCAGCCACCTAGATTTAGCAGGAACTGGTCTTCTAAAAATTGGTCCTTTCCAGTGTCAGACAGGCCACAAAGAGGCAGATACAGACACCCAAGAGGCAGATCTCAGCCACAAGGCTCATACAGACCTAAACAATGCGGTGCTTCAGCCCCGAAAAGCGGAGAAGACAAATCACAACCTTATAGGAAACAGTCCCAATGACTTCCCTCTACAAATGCCAAGCACTTACCTTTTGGCAGCACCCTTAGGGGGAAAACTAGCACTTTTCTCACAAAATTGGCACATGATCACCCAGGACAAATGGGTACTGAATATTGTTTCTCAAGGTTACAGGTTCCACTTTCACACCCTACCAATGTCAAAAGGTATGCCAGACCTGCCACAAAATCAATGGGCAGAGGCACAAAAACAAATTTCTGCTCTCATGGACATGAGAGCTATTCAAAAAGTACCACAGCAAGAACAGGGTCAAGGATTTTACTCAAGACTTTTCTTGGTACCCAGAAAGGACAAAGCCTGGAGACCAATACTGGACCTGTCAATTCTAAACACTTTCCTGGATGTTCCAAAATTCAAAATGTTGACACTGCAGCAACTTCTACCCATGCTGGGCAAGAAGGCTTGGCTAGTTACTTTGGACCTCAAGGAGGCATACCTGCATGTCCCAATCAGACAATCTTGCAGAAGATACCTCAGATTCATAGCTGGCTCAATGCATTACCAATTCTCTGCACTGCCCTTTGGCTTATCTACTGCGCCCAGGGTCTTCACAAAATGCCTGGTACCAGTAATTGCATTTTGCACACAAAAGGAATTCTGATATACCCCTACTTGGACGACTGCCTTATTCAAGCAGAGAGCAAGGACATTCTACTAAAGCATCTGGCGTTTGTAAAAAGATTACTAATTTGCCTAGGGTACACAGTAAACGAAAAGAAATCAAAACTAGTGCCCTCTCAAGAGATAATATTCCTGGGTGCAAGCTTAAGTACAACTGCCCAGATGGCTTATCTCACGCCAGACAAGCAAAGGCAACTGACTCATTACTTTCAAATGATGGCAACAAAGACCCAGCTACCTGCAAGAAAAATTCTGCAGGCTTTGGGCTTCATGGCATCCTGCATCCTGCTAATTCCATATGCAAGACTGCATATGAGGAAGCTACAATGGTATCTAAAAAGTGTTTGGACTCAACATTGCCACAGCCTGGAAACAATAATAACTCTTATTCCCTGCCTGCAACAGGAGTTTCGATGGTGGGCACTGGCCTGTCACCACAACAAGGGACAGCCTTTCACTTTGCCCACAGCCAGGCAGACACTAACAACAGATGCATCGGATTATGCCTGGGGGGCACACATGGCAGGAAAATGTATTCAGGTCACGTGGCCCGCAGACCAAATGCATCTTCACATCAATTAAAAAGAGATGCTAGCTGTACAGAATGCCCTGACAGCCTTCAAGGATCTACTACATCCAGGACAACTATTACTAAAGACAGACTATACTACAGTTATGTGGTACATAAACAAGCAAGGGGGCACACATTCCTACCCCCTCTGCAGGCAAGCCATGACTTTGTGGAACACAGCACTGACCTATCAAGTACATCTGCAGGCACAGTTCCTGCCAGGAAAGAAAAATACTCTGGCAGACTAACTAAGCAGAAACCTCATGGACCCTCACGAGTGGAAACTAAATCCACAGGTCTTCAGCATGATAACAAGGAAATGGGGATGCCCAGACATAGATCTTTTTGCCTCCCCTCACAATTGCCAACTACAGAGATTCTGCACAAGGACTTATCACTCACAAGCATGGAAAGTGGATGCTCTATCATTCAGCTGGAAAACCCTAACAGTTTACGCCTTTCCACCACTGCCTCTTCTTCCCAAGGTGCTCCTAAAAGACAGACAAGAGAAGCCAAAAATTATTCTGATTGCCCCAGACTGGCCACGCCAGCACTGGTACCCAATCCTAAAGAGCTCAAGGCCCAGCCTGGACTTTATCTCAAATTCCTCATCTTCTGACTCAACAAAACAATCATATCCTGCACAGCCAACTCAGAACCTTAAATCTGGCTGCATGGCAGATAATATAGCCACTCAGAACGCACTTCTCTCTAAAGCTGTTATGGATGTCATTTTGGAAGCCAGGAGGCCCAGCACCAGGAAATCTTATGCAGAAAAATGGAAGAGATTCTGCGCTTGGAACCAGGCACAAGGACTTGAAGCACTTGTTCCAAATATTCCTCAGATTTTACAATACCTAACTGAGATGCTAGACAAAGGCCTATCCTTCTCATCAATTAAGATCCATGCCTCTGCCATTTCAGCTCATTACAATACGGAACCTCCTATTTTTCCTCATCCACTGCTAAGACAGTACCTCAGAGGGGCAAAAAACATAAGGCCCCCCAAAGAGAGAACCGATACCTACATGGGACCTCAACTTTCTGTTAGAAAAGTTTACACTGCCTCCTTTTGAGCCAACCAATACAGCTGATATAAAATTCTTATCATGGAAAACTGCTATGCTCCTAGCAATAACTTCAGCTAGAAGAGTCTCAGAGTTACAGGCATTAATGGCAGTGGAACCTTTTATCATTTTTCATCCGGACAGGGTTTCTCTAAGGACAAACCCAACATTTATGCCAAAAGTAGTATCCAGTGTGGCTCTTAACCAAACCATTCATTTGCCAACTTTTTATCCAAATCCCCAGAATAAAGGGGAGACACTTCTGCACTCTTTGGACATACACAGGCAGCTACGCTTCTACTTGGAGAAAACAAAAGCTTTCAGAAAAACTGAGCAACTGTTGGTAGCATATGCTGCAGGATCACAAGGAAAGGCTATCTCAAAGCAGACTATTTCAAAATGGATAGGACACTGTATTCGTTTCTGCTATGCACAGCATGGCAAGTCAGTGCCTAAGAATATTAGGCCACATTCTACCAGAGCAGAAGTCACTTCAGCAGCCTTTCTCAGAGGAGTACCAACCAAGGAAACTTTGAAGGCTGCAACTTGGAGTTCAGTGCACACTTTTACCAAGAATTATCACTTACCTCTTTACTCTAAATCCAGAGCAGGCTTTACCACTGCAGTTCTGCAGGGCCTCATAGCCACTCCTAATCCTATTTAGACTCAGCCGCCCGACCTCAGCTTTGGGATTCAACCCAAGTGTAATGACTGCAACAGTGAAACACGATGAACATAGTACAGTTGTGTACCTACCATAAATGTAGATGTTTGAGTGTATTCACTGTTGCAGTCTAGGTTACCCACTCTCCATCCCCCTTTCTTTGCTGGGATTTATCTGTACTTCTCTATCCTAGACAACCTATGTGGTGTATTTGCTTGTAGATGAAGGTATTGTTTTTATTTTATTGTATGTTTTTATAAGCAATATGTATTGCCTACCTTCTTGGGGGCACCTGACATCTGGGGCAAGAAAATCTGAAGAAAATGGCGTCAGCTGCATCTTATATACCCCTGGCGCACTGACGTCAGGGAAGAGGCGACAGCAACCGACGCTGGACCAGGACTTTGGAATTCAGGCCGACTGCGGGTAGCCTGCCAGCAAGATAACCCAAGTGTAATGACTGCAACAGTGAATACACTCGAACATCTACATTTATGGTAGGTACACAACTGTACTTTATGCAGGATTTTAAAGAAGTCTTTGTGTCTCCTATTCCTAAATTTCAGAGAATTGTCCTTCTAAATGTTCTTTTGCTCATATGCAACCTCATCAGCTTTCTTGGGGAAAGAGCACTTCCAAGACAGTTTTTCCAGCCTTCACAAGTTGATGAGTCAAAAGCCTTCTTCCCCTGGCAAATTGGCTTCTGTTTGAAATTCAGCCACTCCTACCCCTATTCAGATTCCTCTGTCCATCCGGTTGACTCTTTATTTTCCTGTTTTGCAGCAGATAACCACAGACTTGGGTTCTGTCCATTATCCAAAATAGTTACTTTATAGCTTGGCAGTCCCTTCCTCCATTCCCAGGACTTTCTCAGCCTCCTCCTTCTCAGCTCCCACATTTTCCTTTGGTTCTGCAGGATCTGGAGGTTTAAGGAATATCCATCCTGTCACCTTGTATCAGCAGGGAACAGGTTTTTATTCAAAAATGTTTTTGGTTCCCAGGAGAGCGGAGTCATGGATGGCCATTCTAGATCAGTCTTCTGTCAACACCTTTCTCAAAGTTCTTTCTTTCATGATGTTGTCTCTTCAGACACTTTTCCCTCTGTTGCTTCCTTTAGCCTATCTGGATTTGAAGGGTACATACCTCCACATTTCTTTTCACCCTGTCTGGAATTTTTTTTTACATTTCTCTGTTTCTTCCTTTTATTATCAGTTCTGTGCTTTGCATTTTGGTCTTTCTGCAGCTCTGAGAGTCTTCACCAAATGTCTGGCCTCTCTGGTAGCCTTTTGCGAACTTCACAGAATTCAGATATTCCTTTATTTGGATGACTTTTTGATTCACGCTCCTTGTCAGCAGCTCCTGCTTCAAGATTTATACTTCATTATGCTTCTGTGCAGTGTGGGGTTCACACTCAGTCTCAAAAAGTCTGTGTTGACTCCCTCCCAGGATATAGTGCTGTTCTTCGTGTTTCACTGTTGCAGTCATCACACTTGTGTTATCTGCCTGCAGGTAGCCCTCAGTCGGCGCAAATACCAGAGACTTAGTATTTCTGTGTTGGTTGCTGTTGCTCCAGGACTGTCGTCAGGGGTATAAAAACAGGCAGCCGAGGCCATTACATCAGTCTTTTTTGCTGAGGAGCTCGAAGCAGAAGCAGTTCACACGAGTGCTGGTCGGCCACTACCTGAGTTTTCTTTTCCGAATTGTATCATCCTGAAGTCTTCTAAAGCTAGTACCCCGTTGGGGATACTTTTGTCTTGTTCTAACCGATGTCATAAAAAGTTAACAATTGTCTCGCCTGTGAAAAGCAAATACCACACCAAGATTTCCATTCTAACTGCATCACCTGTTTAGGCCCAGACCACGACGTTCCTTGCTGTCAGTTTTGTGCTTTGTTCAACACCTGAACTATTCATTGTCGGGCCCTTATTGTCTGTAAATACTTCCGCTCTCGATCTCCGTATTCTGAAATGGCTTCGGTAAGCCATACAACTACCGATCATCTGAAAAAACGTAAGGATAAAGACAGAGACAGACCGCACAGGTCCAAAACTGCCGACGCTTCCGTTAAGCTAGTCACCAGTTCGCCAGTACTCAGTGAGGCGCTTTCGCAGCCCCCTGATGCCCAATTCAGTGGATTTGCAGGCCGCTACCGAGACCCGTTTGGAGTCTGGTATGCCATGAGACTCTTCCTTAACTGTGGAACCTGCGGATATCTCTACCTTGGATGGGTCTGGAGCCGCTAAGTAGGCACTGGCTTCTGAGGAAGTTCTTCGCATTACCGATGCACGACACAAACTGATGACTTTCACGTCTTCAGTTTTGTCTAAAACTACAGAGTTTCCTAGGCCAAGAGTACGAGCAATGCCTAAAAAACGACGACCCAATTTCTAGCACCTACTTCCTTGCCACAGTCTCAAATCCTTAAAATGGCAGAAGACTTGATCATGCTGATTAGGGAAAGCCAGCCTTCCTCTGCTAAGAAAAAAAGGGACTTGTCCCAGCAGCTTTAACTGACCAAGAGTCCGATGACTCTGACGTTTCTGAATATGAAGACATGCCTTTATCTGCTTATGAAGATTCAGATGCAGAGGAATCCATTCCCTCTGCTTCCCCTCCAGAGGATTTTTCTTTTGGTGAAACCCTTCATACTTTGACAGCATTTCCACTGGTAATGCCAGGATTATCCTCAGTCCAAAAAGAGACTCAGAGAATTTTTAAATTTGCCAGAACATAGACCCTTAGCTATCCCTCCTTTTCTGGATGTTGTGGATGATGTCTTTACGGAATCCAGTCTGACTCCTGATACTTTACTCCCTGCTCTAAGGAAACCAGGCAGATACTACAGAGTCCCCGACTCTCTCAAATTTCTTTTCAAAAATCCTACTGCTGACCCAGAGGTCATTTCCCAAGGGCCTAAAGGTATAAAGGCAACTACAGCTAGGAATCCCACCCCTTCGGACAGGGATTCCCGAGCTTTAGACAGATGGGGTAAAAAAGTGTACACCTCTGCAACTCTAGCCATTAGGGCTTTGAATTGCCAGTTTCACATGCTGAAATACCAACAACATATTATGGAACTGTGCAGAAAATAAAGAATTACAGGTGTTTATGCATTCTGAAGCCAAGTCAGCAAAGCATACCTTGCAATGTGGGTTTGACGCCGTAGAAGCATCTTGCAGGGCAGCAGTCATTGGTTCTGTACTGAGAAGGCATGCTTGGCTTAAGGAACAGACCTTGCCAGACCATGTCAAATCAAAATTACTAGACGCTCCTTTGCACAAGGACAGTCTGTTTGGCACCAGCGCAGAAGAGGTTCTAAACAATATGGAAGAAAAAGTTAACTCTATGCAGACAGTCAAAGATTTTTTGCAGGTGCAGCCTCCAAGATTCAGTAGGCATTGCCCCTCAAAACATTGGTCCTTTCCAGCCCCCTTAAGGCCATCTCAAACTAGACCCATGGGAAACAGACCCCCCAGATTACAGTCTCAGGGTATGCAGAGATCTAAGCAATGGAGTACCTTCACTTCTAAAACAGGGAGTGCTAAGCCACCCCCTTGCGGAAAGAATTCACAATGACTTGTCAACCCCACTTCTCACCTCTGCCCAATTGCTCGTGCCCCTAGGAGGAAAACTTGCCCACCATGCAAAAAAACTGGACCTCCATCACCAAAGACCAATGGGTCCTCAACATTGTATCCCAGGGGTACAAATTCTACTTCCACCCACTGCCAACCCCGAAAGGGTTCCCAGAACTTCCTCCAAACCAGTGGGCAGAGGCACAAAACCAAGTTCAATCTCTGCTCTCCATAAGAGCAATTCAACCTCTTCCCTCAGAACAGATAGGTCAAGGGTTTTATTCCAGACTTTTCCTGGTACCCAGAAAAGAGGGCACTTGGCGCCCAATCCTAGATCTTTTCTTTCTAAACACCTTCCTGGTGGTACCAAAATTCAAAATGCTCACCCTTCAGCAGCTTCTTCGTATGCTGTCCAAAGAGGCCTGGCTAATGCGGCATCTGACATTTGTAAAGAACCTTCTAACCTCCCTGGGGTGCACTATCAACGAAAAGAAATCAAAACTAGTACCCAGTCAAAAGATTGTATTCCTGGGAGCAAGCTTGGACACAGCCTCCCAGATGGCATTTCTTACTCCAGAAAAACAAGCCGATCTAACAGGCTACTTCACTCAAATTGCCACCAGAACCCAGCTATCCGCAAGGAAAATCCTGCAGGCTCTAGGGTTCATGGCCTCTTGCATTCTACTAATTCCATATGCCAGACTGCATATTAAGGAACTTCAGTGGTACTTAGAAAGTCTTTGGTGCCAACATTCTCAGGACCTGGAAACCACCATACCTATCATACCTTGTCTAAGGACAGAGTTTCATTGCTGGGCAGCAGCATGCAACCACAACAAGGGGCTTCCCTTTACACAACCCCAGGCTGCCCAGACCCTAACCACAGATGCATCAGACTATGCCCTGAGGGGCACATCTGGGAGACAAGTGCATTCAGGGCGACTGGAGCCCAAGTCACATTCATCTGCACATCAACCAAAAAGAGATGCTAGCTGTTCAGCACACTCTGACAGCTTTCAGATCCCTTCTCTCACCTGGACCCCTGCTAATAAAAACAGACAACACCACAGTTATTTGGTACATCAACAAGCGGGGGGGGGCCCACTCTTACCCACTCTGCAGGCTAGCCATGACACTGTGGAACATAGTCTTGGACATGCAGATCCATCTGCAAGCTTAATTCCTGCCAGGAAAACAAAACTCTCTGGCAGACGACTTAAGCAGAAATCTCTTAGATCCACATGAGTGGCAATTAAATCCCAGCAGTTTCAGCCTGTTAACCCAGAAATGGGGGATACCAGAGCTAGACCTTTTTGCCTCCCCCTACAATCACCAGATCAGCAAATTCTGCACCAGGACACCACACAGCAGAGCATGGAAAGTGGATGCCCTATCTTTCCAGTGGGTAAACCTCTCAATGTATGCATTTCCTCCTCTGTCTCTTCTATCAAGAATACTACTCAAGATAAGACAGGACAGACCAAGGGAAATCCTGATTGCTCCAGGCTGGCCATGCCAGCACTGGTACCCACTACTGCGCAGCCTGTCACCGGTGCCACCATGGGATCTACCTCAGATCCCAACCCTCCTCACTCAGCAGGAGGGACAGATCCTGCATCCACAACTGCAAACCCTGAACCTTGCAGCCTGGCTTATTCCTTGAATTCTCCCCCAGTGACCAGCCTAAGCAAGCAGGTACTGGATGTCATTCTGGAAGCCAGAAGACCCAGTACAAGGAAATCCTATGCTGATAAGTGGAAAAGGTATTGTTCCTGGATTCAATCTAAAGGATCGGACACTGCTCTGTGCTCCTAACCTCTAATCCTGGATTACCTAGCAGATCTACTCCACAGAGGCCTTTCTTTCTCTTCCATTAAGATCCATGCCTCTGCCATCTCGGCTCATTACAACACCGAGCCATCTCTCTTCTCTCACCCTCTTATCAAACAGTTCCTGAGAGGGGCCAACAATTTAAGGCCGCCAAGGAGAGCACCCACCCCTGCTTGGGACCTTAACTTTGTACTGGAAAAGCTCACGCACCCCCCCCCTTTGAAGCTGCAGCATCAGCAGAGTTAAAATTCCTCTCTTGGAAAACTGCCTTGCTTCTGGCCCATCACTTCAGCTAGAAGAGTGTCTGAGCTAGAAGCGCTTATGGCTGTGGAACCCTTCATTATTTTTCATGCTGACAGGGTCTTCCTCAGAATTAACCCTATTTTTATGCCTAAAGTGGTGTCCAGTGCAGCTCTCAACCAATCTATCCATTTGCCAACCTTCTTTCCCAATCCTCATAATAAAGGGAAAGGATCCTGCACTCTTTAGACATGCACAGACAGCTCAGATTCTACCTTGACAGGACTAAGCCCTTCAGAAAATATGACCAGCTACTACTCAGCTTTGCACCAGGGTCAGAGGGCGAGGCCATATCTAAACAAACTGATCTGAAGAAGGGAGTTCAATTTGTCAGCAACCTGTGGGTCTTGGATCCGATATCGGATCCGAGCCGGCAACTTGTTTCAAGCTAATGGATCCGAGTTCCTAGCTCCTCCCCTCACCCATAATCCCCTGCTAACCCTCCATGACCTCAGATCTAGTTTGCCGCGCTTGTGGATAGCTGGATTCCTGTGAGCTCGTCTAGTACTTGGCAGTTAAGTTTATATTTTTCTGTCAACTTCCTTATTTTTTCACAAAAATATTAAGTGTGTAAGTGTTAGGTTCCCTGTAGAGTAAAAAAAATAATTTCTTTTAAGTAGTTTTTTCCCTCCCTTCGCTGGTCGTTAGAGAGTGTGTGTTGTGTTTTGGGGCCTGTGTGTGTGTGTTACATTACTTTTTTTTCTAAAGTATGGCTGAGGCCCCAAAAGCCATTTTTTCTAAATGTACCGAGTGTGGCCATAAGCTCTCCCCGGCTGATGGCCACACTCGGTGCGTTCGGTGCCTTGGGGTTGAACACCTCACCTCAGGCTGTACCATTTGTGCAGCGTTCAACCCCAGGGCACTGAAAGAGCAGAGGTCGAAGCTGGTCTTGGCGGGACTTTTACCCCCGGACTCAGCTCCGGCCTCCGCTGCTCCCGTGGCTCCACCACAGGCTGTGGTTGCTGCCATTCCTGCCCCCCTTCCTCCAACCGGGACTCAAATTCCCGCTAAAGTGTCAGAGGATAGGGAGGCCAGGAGGGAGAAACGGAGGGAGAAGCACCACAAGCGGCGGGCCGAGACCTCCGTTTCGGCCCCGCCAGCTAAGCGGGCTTCTCCCTCCACTGCTTCTAAGTCTCCTCCTCCTCGGCTCCGATTCCCTTGTTTTTCCCCAGGGTCCGAGGAGGAGGAGGCCCGATTTCCATCGAGGTCATCGAGGCGGCATTCCAGGCATGCCTCGGTGACCTCTTCGAGATCGACCTTTAGTATGTCCGATGCAGACTTGGACCGGATGATGCGAAGGTTCATCCAGGCCCAGCTGCAGATGGGAGTGCTCTTGCCTCCCCCCCCTTCGGGGGGGAGCTTGACACCTTTTTTCCATCCTATTGCTCCTTCTCCAACCCGCTATCCGGGTTCGGAGCGTTCGGAGCCGAGCAGCGTTGGAGCCGGGGGTGGGTCGGCGCCGACAGTACTTGGTAGTTCGGATCCAGCCCTGCCCTCGAGCCTGTCGGATCCGACCTCTTGGAGCCGTGGCCCGAGCTTCGGATCCGAGGGATTCAGTGTGCCTTCGGCTCCGTCCAGGTCGGAGCGCACTGGTCCTTCGGATACAATGGTCTCGGCGCCGGTTCCGATCCCTTCATCGGATCCGAGTGGGAGCCAACTCTCGGATCCAAGAGAAACTGGTTCCCCCTCGGCTTTCGATGTTGTGGAGAGGGCTCTGTTGAGAGCATCCGGACCCCCGGTCCTTGTCTCGGCTCCTCCCTGCACTCCCTCTCTGCTGGGCCAGGCTTCCATCACCCGGCCAAAGGGACAGCCTGCTTCAATGTCCCAGATGGTTCCATTGGAACAGGATGTTGCTGGCAAGGCCTCCTCGGACAGCCCCCCCGAGGAAGTGCCCACAAGCATAAGTGCAAGAGGAGGCACGTGGACTCCCCTGAGTCCTTAACTGAGGACACGGACTTGGAGGAAGGGAAGGCTCCCCAAGATCACCCCTGAGGATGTCTCCTTTGGAGACATCATGGAGATGCTGAGGATCAGAGGTGGGTGGTCTGCCCCCAAGTCTTCCTCCGACGAGTCCGTGTTTCTGGAGGCATTCGAAGCAGGCCCGTCTACCTCTTGGGTGTCCCCTCCGGCCGACCCCTTGGTGGACCTCATTACCACCAGGGCGTGGAAGGATCCGGACACCGTGGAGCCAATACCAAAATGCCCGGACAGAATACTAAGCCCCCCCCTCAGTCCGATCGCACTGGAGCAAGGGCCCCCCCCATAGATGCCATGTTGACGGCGGCAGCCACGAAGAGGGAACTAGCTCAGGAGAGCCCCTCAGTCCATCCACCGAGCAAGGGGTCCCGCCGATGGACCGCTTAGGAAGAAGTTTTTAGTTCAGGGACCTTCTCGGTAAGGTCTCTGAACTATATGGCACATGTCATCAGGATGCAGCGGGATCTTATCAAAGAATATGCTCCCTCCCCTCCTGAGTCCATGTTGGCGGATGACAAGCAATTGTACTCCACCCGAATGGCCACTCTGAGATCAATTTCAAATACCTCTATGCGGCTATTGTCCCACGCCACAGAGGGAGCCGCTAGGGCTAGCGGAGCAGGCCTAGTCATGAGACGTCAGGCCTGGCTCCGTCATTGTGACTTTGCGGAGCCTTTTAAAGTGTCTTTTGCAAACGCCCCTTTCGATGGTTCTGCCCTATTTGGCAAAACGGTTCGCGAGACACTTGTCCAGAGTGAGAAAGACGGGAAGACGTTGTCTGCCGTCGGAGTCCGCTTCCCTGCTTCCCAGCGGTCCTTTTCGAAGAACCAAAAGGGTCAGAAGAAGATGTGGTTCTGGAAATCGCAACATTCCCAACCCGCTCCAGACAACCAGTCCTTCCGTGGCAGAGGAGGACAGGGAGGACGCCGCCCCAGGGGGAGAGGGGCTCCGAGAAACTTTGGGTCCAGAGAACCTTTCTCTGAATGGCCCACACAGCAGCACTGAAGGGTTGCCCGGCTGCTCCACTCTGGAGGCAGTCGGGGGGGCGCTTCTCGGAGCACCTAGCAGCATGGGAGTCCATCACGACAGACCGCTGGGTGCTTCGCATTATATCCAGAGGGTACAAAATACCTTTACTCCATTTCCCCAAATTTAAGAACCTCCCCGATTTACCACCCGATCAGAGGGAGGCCACAGCCACAGAAATTCAGCAGCTGCTAAGAAAGAGCCATCCAGCCTGTCCCCCAAGACCAGCTCGGATTAGGGTTCTACTCCAGGTTCTTTTTGGTGCCAAAAAAGACGGGGGACTTGAGACCGATTCTAGACCTTTCCCGCTTGAACCTGTCAGTAACCAAGGAAAAATTCCGAATGGTCACTCTTCAATCTATTCTCCCCCTTCTGAGGGAGAACAATTGGATGTACTCTATAGACCTCAAGGATGTGTACTACCACATTCTAATGGACAGACGATCCAGGAGGTTCCTCCGCTTCCGGCTGGGAGCCAGTCACTACCAGTTCAGGGTTCTTCCCTTTGGCCTCACCACAGCCCCCAGGGTGTTCACCAAGGTATTAGCAGTGATTGCGGCCCACCTGAGACTCCAGGGAATACAGGTCTTTCCGTACCTGGACGACTGGCTCCTGACCGCCCCAACAAGGCATCTATTTTGCTCAGCCAGAGATTTCTTTCTCCGCCTAGCCCCACAGTTAGGCATCACCATCAATGCCGACAAATCCCTTCTGGCCCCGACACAAGTCATAGAATTCATAGGAGCCAGAATAGACACCAGAGTGCTATGAGCCTTTCTAACTTCTGAGAGAATTCGGAATTTGCAACTCCATGTGCGGGCTATCCTCCAGTCAGAGACTTCACCAGCGGAATTGGTCCTGAGGGCACTAGGCTCCATGGCGGCAGCGATTACGCTCCTTCCATGCGCCCGTCTGAACATGCGGGTACTGCAATGGACACTTCTAGTGCAATGGTCCTTTCTATCCCTTCCTCTTCACCACCCATTGCTATCAGCAAGGCTTGCAGGAGGGCTCTATTATGGTGGCTCCAAGCTTCGGACCTCCATACGGGCCGTCCATTCTGCACCTCTCCCCCTCTCGCCACGGTGACCACGGACGCCTCCCGCCTCGGGTGGGGGGGGGGCATTATTCAGGCAGGACGGTCCAAGGCACGTGGAACGACACAGAAACCTCCCTGCATATCAACGTTCTGGAGATGAGAGCAGTGCTGTTCGCGTTGCAAGCACTTCAGAATCTCCTCCCCATAGGAACGATTGCAATTCAGTCGGACAACATGTCGGTTGTCTGGTACATCAACAAACAGGGGGGAACCAGATCTTACCCTCTATGCCGTGAAGCCATGAGAGTGTGGGAATGGGCGATCTCCACCAACCGCTTTCTGATTGCAACGCACATTCCGGGACGGACCAACATCCTAGCGGACAAACTCAGTCGCACCCTTCTTACCCCGTACGAGTGGTCTCTCAATCCACTAGTAGCGAAGCAGATATTCGCAATATGGGGCAACCCTGCTGCGATCTTTGCGTCTCCCTCAAACACCAAATGCAATTTCTTCACTCTGATTCCCTCCAGGGGAAACTCCAAGAGACTGGTGCATGCTTGGCCACCCGGTCTACTTTATGCCTATCCTCCTCTACCCCTGATGCTGCAACTCTTACAGAAAGCCTCGCGGTTGGGGAGCAGGATGATCCTCATTGCCCCATTCTGGCCTCGGCAAATTTGGTTCCCTTACCTGTGGTCTCACCTAGTGAATCCTCCTTGGATTCTGGATCCCAGTCCGGATCTAATCTCCCATCCGTCGGACTTACTGACCCCAAACCTGGACAATCTGAAACTGACAGCTTGGTTGCTCCAGTTCCACTCCTAGTTAGGACTCCCGGTATCTCTTCACCAGTCAAAGCCATCCTTGTGGCAGCGCATAAGCCCTCCATCAGGAAAGTGTACCGCAGTAAATGGAAACGTTTTTCCATCTGGGCGGAGCATCATGATCTAGATCCCTTTACGGCTCCTCTTCCGTCCATATTAGACTTCCTAACCGAACCTTTTCAGGAAGGCGCTAGTTGTTCAACCGTCAAAGTGCAATTGGCAGCCATCTCACATTACCATGTGGGACATGATACAGGGCCTTTGATGTCGGCCAAGTTGTGTAAAACCTTTCTCAAGGGCACCTTTTTGCTTAGACCCCCTATAAAAGAAGCCGTACCACCATGGGATCTTTCACTAGTTCTTCAAGCCTTGACTGCTCCACCTTTTGAACCCGCTGCTTCAGTAGATCTCAAATTCTTGTCCTGGAAAACAGCATTCCTTGTAGCCATCACTTCTGCAAAAAGAGTTTCGGAGCTTCAAGCTCTTTCTGTGAAGCCTCCTTATTTGATCTTTCACCCAGACAGAGTGTACCTCAGGATCAATCCCTCTTTTCTTCCCAAAATAGCATCAGAAACCAATATAAATCAATCCATAAATTTACCGGTTTTCTTCCCTAAATATCAGAATAAAGGAGAGTACAAGCTGCACTCATTAGATGTTCATAGGCAGCTTCGCTTTTATACTCATAGAACAGCTGGTCATAGACAATCCGACCAGCTGTTCGTTTCCTTTGCCAAATTTAATTTGGGGAAAGCAATATCAAAAGTATCTCTATCACGCTGGATTTCTCAATGTATCCTATTGGCGTACCAAGCCTCTGGGAGACCCGCACCTGAAGGAGTTCCCGCACATTCCACTGCTCCATCTCTCCTTCTGGCCTTCAAGTCTAGAGTTCCATTGGATGATATTTGTTCGGCAGCCACTTGGGCTTCATCTCATACCTTTATTAACCACTACAAACTAGACGTGATTTCTAAAGGGAGAGCATCCTTTGGCTCTGCGGTGCTTCGCAATATCCTTCCATGATGGCCACCCAAGGTTCAGGTAGCTGGGGACTCTGTCCCACAGGTTGCTGACAAATGAACTCCCTACTTCAGATTAAGAAGTTATGTACTCACCATAACGTTCCATCTGAGTAGGTAGCTTCATTTGTCTACAACCATCCCCCCCTCCTTCCCCCTGGCCTTCTTCGGATCTATTTTAGTTGGATACCCGTTTTTGGGTATATATTGAGGGGCAAACTCGATCTGAGATCATGGAGGGTTAGCAGGGGATTATGGGTGAGGGGAGGAGCTAGGAGCTCGGATCCATTAGCTTGAAACAAGTTGCCGGCTCGGATCCGATATCGGATCCAAGACCCACAGGTTGCAGACAAATGAATCTACCTACTCAGATGGAACGTTATGGTGAGTACATAGCTTCTTATTTACAAATAGATAGCACACTGTATCCATTTCTATTACAAACACCATGGGAAACCAACCCCTCAAGGGGTCAGAACACGTTCCACCAGGGCAACCTCTACCTCTTCAGCATTCCTCAGGGAAGTCCCTACCAAGGACATTCTGGAAGTTACTAACTGGAGTTCTTTTCATACATTCACCAAGCATTACCACCTGCCTATCTTTTCCAAACTCAGGGCAAGTTTTGCTACAGCAGTCCTGCAGGGCATACTAGCCAGCCCCAACTCTTCTTGACTGCCTCCACCTATTCTTCAGCTTTGGGAATCAACCCAAGTGTGATAACTGCAACAGTGAAACATGAAGAACATAGTACAGTTGTGTACACTTATCATAAATGTAGATGTTCGAGTGTATTCACTGTTGCAGTCCTGGTTTCTCACCCTCCAGCCCCCATGTCTCTCTCTGTCTCTCCTTCTCTAAATGTGTTACTCACCCCTTACAGGGGCTGTTGGTATTTACTTTTTACCAGTGGTGTTTTTTCCACCATAACTTAGCTCTCTTTTTGGGGGCTCCTGACATTTGGGGCAAGAAAAACTGATGCAATGGCGTCAGCTGCCTGTTTTTATACCCCTGACGACCTGACGTCAGTCCTGGAGCGACAGCAACCGACACAGAAATACTAAGTCTCTGGTATTCAGGCCGACTGAGGGCTACCTGCAGGCAGATAACCCAAGTGTGATGACTGCAACAGTGAATACACTCGAACATCTACATTTATGGTAAGTGTACACAACTGTACTTTTCTGGGTTGCAGGATTCAGACCATTGCAATGTTGGCTTGTCTCACACTTCCCAAGGTCCTCTCTTTGACTACTTATTTCCAGTCTAACCTTCCTCTTTCAGTCCTTCCTGCAAGGGAATTTTTCCTCGCTGTAGGCTATGTGGCATCCACTATTCCCATGGTTCCCTTTGCCAAATTTCACATGAGGACATTTCAGTGGTATTTCAAGACTATTTGGCTTCAGCACTACCACTTTGTGGAATATCTGATTCATCTCTTGCCTTGTCTCAAGCTCTCATGGTGGATTCACCACATTTCCCTGAATCCAGTTCTGCCTTTTCAGAGTCCTCTCCCTACTCAGGATCTGTACACGTATGCATCGATCACGATGCTGAGTAGGGAGAGGACTCTCAAATTCCAGCGTCTTTGTTCCCATCTACAACTGGCAGACCATATCAACATCAAAACGAAGAAGGCTCTACTTTTTGTTCTCCACGTTTTTCATTCCCTTTGGGTTCCAGGTCCTCTAAAGGTTTTTACAGACAATACCACAATTATTTGTAGCAATATTGCAATGTTAATTGAATTGCGATATTACTTTTAATCTGTAAACATGGACTTACAGTGCAAAACATTGGTTTACAACCCCACCACCATCTTTTTTTATGTTTCTGTTATTTTTGACAGGATCAGACAGGATTTCTGTCTTTGTTGCAATTTCTGATCCAAACAAGCTTGCTAGCTGGAAAAGGTAGTTGCCGATTTAGCACAAGGCAAGTGCAGTTCTAAAGACCTTCTGCTATAAGATACTTGTGCAAACTTGCTAGTCAGCTGTAAGTAATCTGCACGATTTACTGCATAATGCAGTTCTTCCACTGTAATGTAGTTTCCTGACTTAGGAAGAAACTACATAACCCACTACCAAAAAAAAGAAACAAAAAAATCATTTTACTACTTAATGGTGATATCTTTCAGCAAATACAGCCATTGAAGCTTTACTGTTTAACAGAAGTGCCTTCCACCAGATACATTCATTGTACTCTTCTTGATGTAATTATTTCAACTGTACCCGATAAACCTAATGGCTTTCAATCTCTGCCTATTGATTTGAGTGAGTATTGCCCTGTTCTGTCTGGGTGGACACTATAATCTTGAAATCCCCGTGGGCACTCGCTGATTACCAGATCTGTACAGAAATCTACCAAGTTGCTCTTCTTAGCTGAATTAGAAGTCTTTGATTGGACAGCAGTCTATAGCTACACTGTTCCTTCCTCTGCACTCCCAACTTTTTATTTATTAATTTATTTGTTGCACAGGATTGGCTCACGAGCTCCCTTTCCTGCACCCAACTGATCCACTTGTTCCGTGGTGTAGGCAAGAGACTGATGTTAGAGAGCAGACCAGTCTGCAGATCTTGTAGACTGTCCAGTCCCTTTCCCATTTGCATCCTGTAAGCCCTGCTATAGCTGTCATTGATATGTGATTGCGCTGTTCCTCACATGAGCAAACTCCTGATCAAGTGTCCTACTGCTTGCAGCTTGGGCACAGTAGGCTTTTCATGGTACGGTGATACACCTGCATTCCTGCAAGTGTCACCAGTGCAGTCAGCCAAGATGTCGCCCTCTTTCAGGATGGGTGAGCTGGTAGCATCTGCCTAATCCCATCCACCTCCACCCTGTACTTCTGGTGTGCTTGCTTCTATTCACACATGGGTCTCCTGAGCTGCTTTCTGGGTTTTATCTCTCTGCATCACAGGTCTGGGTCACACACTGTTTTTTATATATACTCTCCTTTCCCCTATTTACATTAAGATGTACCCCTTAAAAAGAAGAGTAATAAACTACTTTGGTTAAATCCTGAGTAAAAGAAATTGTTAAAAGATGAGAGACATATCTAGTCTAGGCTAAAAAAACGCTTTTACAACATAGACAAACTGAGGACTTACCAGGAATTAAAACATACGGCTGTAGTTAAAATGAATACTGAAAAAAAATCACCTATTTTAAGTACTTGCAGTCAGTCCATTTTGGGCAGGCTAAAAGTTCCATCAGATTATTAAACTCTTAATAATAGCTAAGTTTTCCCAAAATTTATTTCTGTTAACAGACTAAGCTCAGAATTCCTCAACACTGTCAAGAAGTTAGTCATCATACCCTCTTAGCAACTTGTACAATCTTTAACAATAGATGCAGAATTTATAGAACAGAAATAAGAAGCTATATGCAAGACCATATGGGGAGAAAAGTTGTATGGACTTTTGATGTGAAAGAATGCCATATCCAAATCCATTAATTCATATATTAGCTGCAGAAATGTTGAAACTTGGTAGAGTGGTAATTTTAGACACTAAGAAAAAAAGCTTCTGAGAAAATAGAGATTATGTGACAGTGACTATGGATTGTATTTTGTAAGGGTGTTTTAATACTAATTTACAGAAAAAAGGAGATAAGGTTGGAAATGATTATTTGGTTGATTTGTAAAAGGAGTCTTTTAAACGTAGGAAGGCAGAGAGAATATATGCAAAGAAACAGCAATATCAAGACAAATTCTAGATCTGAGACAATATGTAATGGACTTTTCTGATTACATGGCAGTTTGTGTAGTTTTGGAGTTGAAATTAATTTCTGAAAAACTTGGTAAAGTTTTAAAGAGGTTAGGGGGATTTGTTTCACTAGAGGATGTTGTTGAGAAGAGCATGTACAGGTGGTGGACTGTTGTAAGTCTTAGACACTTGTTATGAGTTGCTTATAAAAGAAAATTTTGAACAAGAATTGTTAAGGGTACAAAAAGGTATACATAGATTAGAATATATGTTACATAAAGAAAAGTTTAAGTAGTTGCATAAGTATATTGAGAAAGGAAGTTGTTTTTGTTTTTTAACCACGAGAGAAATATATGAAGATAATTAAAAGAAAGACTTGTGGTTGAAGGTAGATAGGCAGAAGTAAGTATTTTATTACAAATAATGATATCTGTAAGTAAGCAGAGGAATACATGTAGAACACAGATTGAAATTGAATGAGTGTTAGTGGAATTTTTAAGGGAGTTGTACAAGCAAAAGAATTATATGTGAAGGCTTGATTTGTATTTAAAATGTGTTAGGATAGGATAGAATAAAAAAGAACAATAAGGTTGAAAGAGAAGTAGCATTATAATGTTAAAAGAAATATTTTACTTGGGGTGAAAAGTTTAGAATTTTATAAAATGTGTATAGAAGAATAAAAGAAAGTAGTTTTGAAAGTAATTATTGAATGTTGTCTGCAATATGTTGCTAATAAAGGTAAAGGAAGTACATTGGTTAAGTGCCTACGGACACAGTCGGTGGTTTCTCACTACAAACACGGTCTTTCCATCCCACCTGTCCTTACCATGAACGGCTCAATTTGTGCTGAAAGAAACTTCCTACCCGAAAAATAAAAGAAAACCTCTCCTGCTTTGTCCCTCACTAAGGAAAAGGACTGCAAAGGTCTATATCTTATTTGGAATTGTAATACTAGTAAACTGCTTTTGCTGAACTGGGTCTACAGCACATAAAGGTAGCCTAGGGTCCATAGAAAAATACAGCTTAACACTAATTGTATTCCTAATCAGGCTGCTGTATTAAATAAGATAAAATTCTGCACCAACGGCCTGAATACAAACGGTCTCTCCTACCAACTTCATCCTACTGATATTGGTTAACTGATAGCATATCTGTAAATAAATCTGGTTAACTGTTAGCATATCTGTAAAAGAATTGAATAAAATGTACTGTAAAATTATTTATTTTTAGTTCACGTCCACATACTCACAGACTTTACGAATCCTGTGGTCTGGTTTAGCCCCGCTCCGCGCCCCACCCGCCTCGACTGGTGCTAGATTTAAAGCTCAATAAACCACAACCTCCTTCCACAACCTATCACAGATAGCCCACACTTCCATATGCCACCCCTTCCTGCCACTAATCCGTCTTGTCTTCCCAACCCACAAACCATAGCCAAGTGCTACATTAACTATCAAAATGAGACCAATAATGCTCGGGCCATATCTCCTCACCATCTATGAAAACCAGCCGTACCTTGACTGTCACCACCCCTTATCCCAAACCAACACTGCTCCTACCATAAATAAATCAGATCAACTCATAACTTGCTACAAACCTGACTCTTCCACTTTTAACAACCACCAACTAACCAGACCGTGGTCCATCTCCCCCAAAACTGGATATTATCAAAAAATAATTAGCAAAACCCAGAAACTAATAATTACTGTACAACAAAGTCTGATAAGGGATGGAGACATCCACCCTAATGCTGGTCCTACCCCCCACACAAGCTCCAGCACCCAGTCCACTACCACTTCTAAGACTTGGCCAACTACAAGGTCCCCTAACTCTCTCCTGACCTGTCACATAAATATCAGGAGTATTAACAACAAGGTCCATAATCTTCATGCCCTCTTAGCAGCCTGTTCACCTGATGTGCTATCTTTTACAGAAACCTGGCTAAAACCAGGAACTAAAGACAATGAGGTTATTTCACCAGGGTACAACATACTCAGACTAGACCGTAAGTCTAGGAATGGTGGAGGAGTAGAAGTACTGGTTAAAAAAACACTCAATGTCACATTAGCCCTACAACAACCCCCTTGTTCAATAATGCAGAAGTTCTCATTAGCAAACTTCAGCTTAACAAAATGAAATCTTTATTCATTGCCGCATTTACATCCCCCCAGGCAACAATGCAAATACCCTAGAAGACTTCCTCCAATGGCTTTCCAACATGCACCCCCATGAAACCATGGTGTTAGGAGACGTTAATATTACTACAACAATTGTTCCTCTGAATCTCTCACAACCCATGTAAACCTTCACGGCTATACCCAACTCATATCCTCACCCACAAGAATAAATAAACCCTATGACAAAGGTAGTATCCTAGACTGGATTCTTATCAACAGTCACCCGGACTGGTACCCTCCCAGACAATATAATTGACCACCTACTCACTTAGATCATTAAGCATAAAGTAGGTAACCACCACCAAGTTCTCTATAAATTTATTAGAAACAACAAAAACTTTAACTCCACTAACTTTCAGAATGAACTCAAAGCAAGCAGTAGGGCCATCCTAAAAGATCTCCCACTGGATGATGCTGTAGCCTATTTTAATTTTAAATTCCTCACCATTCTGGATTCCCACGCTCCTACCTGCACCCTTAGAGCCAAAATTAAGAATGCCCCCTGGCTCTCTAAAGTAACCAAAACCAAAATCATAGCAAGAAACAAAGCATGGGACAAATGGCGTACCTCAAAAGACCCACTCGACCATATTAAATTCCGGCAACTAAGGAATGATACTAAGAAAGCCACACTGTTAGACAAAAAAACTTCTGTCAAAAACATCAGAACAAACCTCAAAAGTTTTGGGCAGGTATAAATAAATTGCTCCACCCCGGCCAAACCACCACTCCCACCCCATCAGCTTGTAACCTAAAAACTCCAGAGGAAACTGCTAACATCTTAAACAGTTTCTTTACTAAGACCATCCAATCACTAGCTAGCCAACTATCTCCCCCCAGCTCCATTCAGGATTCCTCCTCGACTACTACCCCACTCCCTTTTAACTTCCAGCTTGTATTTACATCAACCATCAGATCTCTAATTAACAAACTAAAACCCACTACCCTAGCAGCTGATCTCCTCCCACCAGAATATCTACAGAAGGGGGCAGATGCAATTGCATACCCTATTTCTATTATAATAAACCGCACCTTGCCCGTCGTCACCATCCCCTCTCTCCGGAAGGTTTCCTACGTTATTCCCCTCCATAAGGGAGGGAACTCATTAGACCTGTGAAACTACAGAACAATAGCCATACTATCACCACTGGCCAAAATAATGGAAAAATATGTCCATAACCAATTAATGCACTATCTCACCCAGATTAAACTACTGGCCAACTCTCAGCATGGCTTTAGGCCACACCACAACACCACATCAGCCCTCCTATCCTTCTCTAGCTCTATCAACATCAACCGAAACAATAATAAACTTACCTCAGCTCTCTTTCTAGATCTCTCTAAGGCCTTTGATATGGTCAGTCACCAACTACTTATCCATACCCTGAAGAAACTATCACTAAACAACTGTGCAATTAAATGGTTCCCATCTTATCTGTCTGAAAGACAACAGGCAGTCTTATGGCAGAATGCCCTATCCACTCATCTGCCCATTACACTAGGAGTCCCCCCAAGGCTCCATACTAGAACCACTACTCTTCTCAGTCTTTATCAATGGCATACCCACCATCACTCCCAAGGCCACATGCATTCAATACATGGATGACTCTACTTAAATCTGCACAGCCTCCTCCTCAACTGAGCTTATGACTCTAACCCAGAATAAGTTCATTGATGTAGAAAAATGGTTCACAAACCGTCAGCTTCTTTTAAACCCCAACAAACTAAACTGCATATCTTTCCCCCACCTGTAAATCCTCTTCATCATTTTTTACTTTAAGTTCCAACAATGGCACAATCCTATGCCCAGATACACACACAAAACTCCTAGGGGTCACGACTGACAATACCCTAAAGTATGATACCCATGTCAATCAAACCATCAAATCTGTCAGCAAAAAACTGGGCTCCCTCTACAGGATCAAACCTTTCTTCACGCCATTTGCAAGAACAACTATCGCTCACTCCCACTTACTATCTACTCTCCTCTATGCCTCCCCCCTTTTCACTGACTTGAATAAAACCACTCTTACCAAACTTGCTAGCTGTTACAACCATATTGCTAGATTTGCTACAGGTACTACCTCTAGGACCTGTCATTGTATCAACCTAACTCAACTAGGATGACTTTGATGGTCTAGTCTTCTCCAATACAACCAACTTATAATAGCCCACAAAGTTCTAAACCACCCCAAAAATACACCAGCACTAAACAAGATCATTAACCTATACAGCAACCTGAGGTCACTGCGCTCCACTGACAAATTGCTGGTTCAAACAACCAAAAGCGCAAAAGTGGCTGGGGACTCTGCCAACTCTGTAGGCAAAAATTGGAACTCGCTACCTGCTGAACTTACTCTCCAACCCTCCTTAATCCAGTTCATAAAAAGCCTCAAACTGCACGTCCAAATGCACTGGCAATGTCCCTGCTCAAACCCTGACTAATTACCACCCACTGCTCTTGGAAACTTTGTCTAATCTAATTCGCTCATTGATTCTAATATTTGTCTGAACTCTTTAAGGGACTAAGCCTTTATCTGCATGTATCAGTGTGTGCAACTTAAGATGCTTTATCTAATTGTGTCAACAATGTTCTAAAATTGCAACCTTACTGATGACTGCATATTTTAACTTTATTCTAAATGTTTTTATTGTTTCTAAAGTAATGTAATCTATGATGACTGCATATTTTACTTGGGTCTATATTATAATTTTGAAGTTGTAAAACTTCGAAAGTTATAATATCAAACCCACTACATCAAAGGATGAAATTAGCGAAGCCCCGGAACATCGAAATCTTACCTAGGGCAAGATTCCGGTGGGCCGTTCCATGGCTTCGCTATTTCCTCCACTGTGGTGTGATAGTTACGGACCTTAGGGTTAGGGTGCAGGTTAAGGTAAGTGGATAGTTAGTAATGTATGTATGGTGTAGTGTAGGGTTGGGTTTTGTTAACTGTATATGTGTGTATTAATTAGTTTGTTTGTGTATAGTTTCGTAAGGTATGTGTGCGATAGTTACGGACCTTAGGGTTAGGGTGCAGGTTAAGGTAAGTGGATATTTAGGAATGTAAGGTTTATTGTAGGGTTGGGTTTTGTTAACTGTATGTGTGTGCTTTATTTATTTTGGTGTGCTTGTGTTGTGTGTATGATTCTCGGAACAGCAAATTTTTTCCCTGGGAAAAAAATTCGCTATTCTGAGTGTTTGATGTTATCATAATTCGAAATTCCAAGTTCGAACTTATGGTGTTCGATATTTTGGAATTTTTAATATATGATATAGACTCTTTTGCTTAATTCTAAATGTTTCTATTGTTTCTAATGTAATGTAATCTGATAACTTGGAGCTTTTCTCCCCAGGCCTCCTCTGAAAATGGACATATATCCAGCCAGACTTTCCCGATAAACAAATGTAAAATAAAATAAATAAATAAATAAATAAATATTTGGAAAAAGGGGAAATAAAGCTCAATTGAATAGAGGAGTATACGCTCATTCATTGCTGGTTATAAATTGTTAATCGAAACTAATGTTTAAATTCTTTTATGGGAAGTTGGAAGGCAACAAAATAAAGGAGCTGTTAATTTTGGTTAACGAAATAGTAGGCTGTATTTATAAGAGAAGAGAGGATGGTAAATTGTTAGACTGTGATGTATCAAAGGCATTTGCTTCAGTATCACATACAGCAATATGGAGTATAGAAGGAGGAACAGTTTTAGGGGTAAATTTATCATTTTTAATAAGGAATTTTTTTCACTATACGCAAGAACAGGGATAATGACTCAACAATCATTCAATTTATAACAGAGAATGCAGTTAATAAAAGGTGAAAATGACAGCATTCTTTCAGAAACTCCACATAGATGTACCACCCATAAAATTTTGAAATAAAATAAAAATAATTTGCATTCAGAAACATTAATTGGTGCTTTCTTAAACTCAAAATCTTTTGCAAAGGTCATCTCACTGTCTTTTTTAAGCTTTAATCCAATCAAGAATGTATTGGTCATTAACATGTAAACACCAGGATGTCCATTTAACTAGTAGTTTCTCTTCATGCTTTGATGCTCTTACTCCAGTTTCAAATCATTGGTTCCTCTAATGATACCAAAGACCTCTAAGGTAGAAGGATGTTTTAAATTCCACCTTCTAGTAATTGCTTTCTTTGATGCAAACATTAACAAAATAAACAGTGCTGTTTCCTGCACTGGTAACACTACCTCATTGTCACAATGAATTAAAAATAGAGCAGGGAAAATTTCACTTTAATGGCCTTTTGCATATTCCTTGGAGTTGCTACCTAAAGGGCCAAATTCAATAAAGCCTACACGATATGTACTCAGCAACATCCCTACCACATTTTTTGTGCTTTCTAGTCACTTAGAAAGATTACACTAAGTGTGGCAGCCTTTATGAATCCCTGTCAGTTTTTAAAGCTACAAGAAAATCATTAGGAAAACTAAAATTAGAAATAAAGTGTGAATTGTGCCTGTTATTGTCTGTCTACTCAGAACATTGTACACTCAGTGTAGGTGTTGTTGAGTCCTGGGGCAAGACTTTCAGCTTTCACAGTCCCAAAAGATAAATGGAGCTAGTGTTCGTGTACCCTAGAGTCACACCTCTAGCAAGCTGAAGGGGAGGCAGAAAACATTTTGCACATCCTGGAAGAGGTAGAGAATTACTTTAAAGGAATTGCTAAGCAAATATTCTAAACCTCGTCTTAGTAACATACATCACTGCCAAGAGAACCCTATCCCACTTTCATATTGATACCTTACCTACATTTGTAACCGTACCCGCGGTGGTGGTGCTGTGGTAGTGTTGTCGCCTCACAGTTAGACGCTGTCCGGTTCGATCCTCAGCTAGAGCGTCTTCTGCATGGAGACATGCGTGAATCGGCGTACCTTCGTTGAAGGTTGTGCGTCAGGCCTGGCAAACCGATATGTAAAAATCAACTGCTGATCATTAGCGGACCGGAGTTCCGCTGTGGCGACCCCTAACCGGGAAAAGCCGAAAGATACAAACACACCTACATTTGTAACCGTCTTTCTTAAACTGTTCTAATTTTAATCACCATTTTGACCTAATTTGTACTAATATCTCCCCTTGCTGTCAGAATCCGGTTAGCCCAACCCAGACTATCCACTTTTTTCACTTTTCCTGATTTGAGATTTAAGATTTATCACAACAGGTAGCACACATTGTCCCTTTAGTGCAGAAGGCTGTGGATTCTATGCCTACACCAAGTAGATGGAGTCTTGATACTGCAGTGTGCCGCATAAGGGGGATGCTGCACCCTTGAGTATGCCATGCTTCAGATGAGATGTTAAACCAATGTCCCATCTGCTTCTTTTGGTGACAGTTTTCAGGTGGATGGTATAAATACCACCTCAGATCTCTCCTGAAAAGAGGGCTACTAGCCTAGTGGTTCTAACCTGGTCAACAAAGAAATAAATAAGTAACTTGCTGATTCTTGCCTTAGCATCAAGTTCTTCATACCTAGAGGAGAATATAACAATTCCTCAAGTGTAACAGTCTTCATCTGGCATCTTTTTATAGCCTAGTGCCTTGATTATTTTATCTTTACTTTTTGCCAGTGCTGCCTTATTGCTAAAAAAAAAAAAAATGTCCCTTTTCCATCCTAGTTTAAAGATGCAAAGCCTTCTTGCGAAATTCCTTTCTCTGCTGACCTGTTAAATTGTCTAAATCCCAAATATTCTATTGAGCTCAAGTGACCGCTGTTTTAAGATATCACTATTGGATAGAAGTCAAAGTAAACTTTATTGTTATGTAGGACTACACAAGTGCAGCCTAAATGAAATTCTGAGTATCAACTCACCAGAGAGTACATGGGAACATAGGAAGCACGGATAACAAGAACAACAGTGTAACATTACAATTAAAAAAAGATATTCAATATAAGACCCATAGAAGGATAAATAAACCAATAATAACAGCAGAAACACACAAGCCCCTCCCTTCCCCCAGACAGTCATAAGAAGAATACTGTACATAGCAGCATGACAGAGTAGAATTCCACATGTTAAGATTGTCCTCCTTTGTTCGTCTGCATCAGACAGCAGGCAGTTGCACATGAATAAGAAAATATATTGCTACATCAAAGAATAAAAAAAGATAGTGCACACTTTTCAGCTGAGCTATGTATTGTGAATGATTACTGACTAATCAGTGGCTGGTGTCAGAGTTTGTAAGTCTCAACACTGTTGGGTAGAAGCTGTTTAAGTATCTGGTGATCCTGCAGCAGATACTCCAATATTTCTTGCCCAAAGGCAGTTCTTTAAACCAGCCATGTGCAGGATGAGAGGGATCACAAATTATTTTGGATGCACATTTAATGCTTTCTGCTGCGAAGAGATCCTGGATTGATGGTAGGTTGGTGCTTATGATTTTTTTGGCAACTCACACCATTCTCTCTAGCTTCTTTCTTTCTGCTGTTGTACAGTTCCCAAACTTAACTGTGAAGGTACTAGTGAGAATGTTCTCGACTGCTCCTCTGTAGAATATGGTGAGAACAGTAGATGGGAGCTTTGCTTTTTTGAGCCTTCTGAGAAAGTGGAGATGTTGGTGTGCTGTTTTGACCAACTGATCAGTGTTCACAGTCCAAGAGAGATCCTCTGAAATGTGCACCCCTAAAACTTTGTAGATTTGACCCTTTCCACAGCTTCACCATTTATCATGAGTTGTGTGTGTGTGTGTGTGTGTGTGTGTGTGTGTGTGTGTGTGTGTGTGTGTGTGTGTGTGTGTGTGTTGTTAACCGTTTCCTGAAGTCTGTAATGATTTATTTTGTTGACATTCAGGTCAGGTTTGTTCTTAGCACAGCAGTCAGTCAATGAGTAGACCTAGTCTCTGTAAGCTCTTTCATCCTCCCCTTTGATGAGGCCCACAACCATAGTATCACCTGCAAACTTTGGTATTGTATTTTGCAGAACAGTCATGGGTGAGGATGATGAACAACAAACTGCTTAGCACACAAGCCCGAGGAACACCAGTGTTGAGTATTATGCATTCTGCCTCAAGTCATCCATTTTACTGTCCAGTGAGCATGCATTTGCTATCAGTATTGAAGGCAGAGCAGGCCTGTGAGGATTAGTTTTCAGCTTTGCAGCAGTTCCAGCCCTGTAGCCCCTTTTTCTGCTTCTCTGACATCTTTTCCTTTTCTGTCTTGTCCTGAGTATTCCAGAACCTTCTGTCTCATGTTTTATATACTTTAATGCATGCTGGGTTAAAATACACTGCTCCAATATTTCTGTGAGTGTCATAGGCCCTAGGAACTCTGCCAAATGCAGCCAGTCTACCTAGCAGCATGAAACTGTTAATTGTTTAATTTCCAGAAGCTTCTCTCTGCTGTAAGTTAATATTACTTTCACTTAAAAGCCCAGAAAGTGATTTTCTCAAAGTTTTGTGTGAAAAAGAAGACAGATTAAACATCTCTGTCACTGATGAGCCAACACAACTACAGCCACACAGACGGACACCTTTTTTTTTTTTTTTTAAATTGAAGCATTTGAGGTTCTATCTAGTCCTGTCCTGCCACTAACAAAACTTTTTAGAATTTCCTCAAATTTCCTACATTTACAGAACTTTCATTGTCCAGTAAAAGTCTTGTAACACATAGAAGTTTTTAACACTAGAGGTGTGCAGTCCAGTAGAATCATTGGAAGAGTCACTAGAGAGTTATCCATTCAAAAATGCTTCTTTAATGTTTAAGCTTTGTCGAGGTGGTAAAAGGTTTGGACTGTGCCAGAGGGGCAATTAAATATCTGCTTGTTAGGGGGTTTGGGATCAAGACGGTGACTGATCTGTCAGCATCATTTTCACACAGCTCTGTACTACCAGATAGTGCCATTACAATAGTGCTCGCAATGGAACTTGTTGGATAATAAAATTCAAACCATAAGTTTTTTTCCTTACCTTACAATTGTAAATCCATCCTCTACTTGCATTTTTGCGAGTGATTAAGACTTTTTTGTAGCAAATAAATGTACCTACGAGCAGCTGCCTGGTTTGTGCGGATCTGAGCTTGGATTTGCTGCCTGTAGGGTGAGAAAGATGAAACGAGTTCAGAATACCAGAAGAAAAAGCACAATGCATAAAACTGTACAGAAAACTGAGAATTAGTAGTCAAAAAGAAAAAGTAAACTAAATGTTATATATATATATATATATATATATATATATATATATATATATATATAAACTTATCCTTCTATAACTGAAAATGTCAGCAGAGATGGACCAAATGGAGAAGCAGACTTCCAAAGCCAAACTGTCAGTAATTTCAGTGTCCAAGAAGGAAACTACTTTTAAGCATGCTAAAACTTCAAAACAAGAAGACGACAAGAGATCGTCCATTAAAAACAAACCTGACCAACTTTTTGTTCTTGAGGACTTGAAGGAATCGCTTTAACCATTACAGCTGGCCATCCAGCAACTCTCCGAACAGGTAAAAACATTTGGTGTTGCAATAAATCAAATTACCAGTAGACTAGAAAAAAATGGAAGCACAAACCATTGAAAACGAAATAAAGATTGATAATCTTCAGAAAGACTGTCAGTCTAATATCCTTACCATTCAAGACATCGAAAGTAAGCTGTTAGACCTAGAAGCAAGAAGTAGACGTAATAATGTCCGTGTGCATGGGCATTCAGAGAGGTATGAACAATCTAATCTGTTGGAAACCATGCAGCAAATCTTAGGAGCCCTTTTGGACAGCCAAACAGATGCTAACCAAATCATTATTGAAAGCGCCCACCGAGCCATGCAAACAGCTTCCACCTCAGACAGACCACAACAAATCTGTGTGAAATTGTTAAATTGTCAGTCCTTAACAGTAATAATAAAATCATGTTTGCTCAGGATCTGCCTCTTTAAATTAAACAAGATTGTCAGAAGCTGGCACCATTCTGCTTATACCTAATTTCCAAAAAAAATAAATAAATAAATAAAATTCCAAATGAAGTATCCAGTGACCCTGCTTTTCCAACATAAGGGTACTAAATGTGCCATTGGCTCACTTAAAGAAGCTAAATAGATTCTTAATAGTGCTTTCAACTGTTCCCCAACTTGAGCATTCAAATTAGAGAGAGGTAAACATGTGACGTCCAGTTCAGCAGGTAAATGCTAACCTATTTTCTTGATGCCTCCCAACTTAATGAAGAGAACTTAATGAGAAATGATGATTTTGTGTCTACACACAGACACACACACACACACATATATATATATATATATATATATATATATATATCTATATATCTATCTTAGCGACCATTCTGGTTCAAGCTTGAGAGTCTGATCTTAACTGGACTATATTTTTTGTTGAAAAAGTTTTTTTTTCCCCTTTCCTTTTTATTTTAGGTCAAGAACCATTTTGTTTTTTATGCAGAACAGCCTCCTGGTTGGAAATGTGGTCATAGGTCATTCCTTTTTAACAATCTAGGCGAGGACTTATTAAAAAAAAATGACTGTCAACCAAGGGAGTAATATACATTTTGTAAAAACTTTATTTTGCTCATAGACAATGAAAGTAAATGTTGATTTTTGTACCTTTTATTTTAAGCTCAAAGTTAACCATTTTTACAGAACCTATTAATACTGTGTTAAACATTTTGATTCTTAAAGGCACCTCCTATTTTATTTTATAATATGATATGGCTATGATGCAGTAGCTGTGTGTTGGAAAAGTTAGTAGTTAAGGACATTTTTGGTCTTACTTATCCTACACGGAGAAGTATTTTGTCAGCTTCTGTATTGTATATATGTTCAGATATAAGGGGTACTTAGCAGCGCATTATTCTAAGCCACGTTTTACTTTGTGCTGCTTACATGACTTCGCCTACACTTCTTCCAGGTGTTTGATAGTTGTGGTTAGGCACATTTTTTTTGTCAGGAAGAGTCAATGCAACCTGCCTACACTGTTAAATATTACCTTAACAAATGTTTTGATGCTGTACAACAAGTCTATTTTAAATACATTTCAACATAGAAATTAGGAAAAACTCTAAATGTGAGTAATTGACTTATGGAATGTTAAAGGACTCCAAATAAATAAAAAGGGGATGTTGCTTTTCCATTTATTTTATAAATCAAAAGCTGAAGATAATATTTATACAGGAGGCACATGTGACATCAAATCAGTGGTCTCAAATTACAAAGAAAACATGGATCAATACCGTTACAGTCAGGTTACAAATCAAACAGGTCAGGTGCTGCCATTATAATTAAAAAATCTTTTAAATAATTCTGATTCTGATGGAAGATGGTGTTACTTAATTGTTAAAAACAAGTTTAAAGCCTGTTATTTTAAAACATTTACACCCCTTGTAATGGAAAACAAACTTTAATGCCTGTAGACAAAATATTAAGCTTTTTTCCCCAGTCATTATTATGTTGTTGGTGGGGGCTAGAAGGCAGTGGCAGAGCCTGGTATGGACAGAACAGTTAAGACTAAATCTTATGAGTATTATGCGGTTAAGCCCATTGCTGATCTAAAAATCAGAGTAATCTAATTGATCCTTTTAGTTTTCAAAGTTCTTCATGTCAGAAATCTTGGTCCAGAACTGACTTCTCTGATATTTGAAGTCTTCTTAAATTTTGATTATACTTTTCATATAGAACCTGATATTACTCAGACCACTCAAAAATATTTCTCATTATTTTGTCCAGCTTTACTCAAACCAAAAAGAGAGTTAACAACTGGACATTAAATCCTAACCTAGTCCAAAAAGAAGATATTAAAAAGGAAATTTCTTATCTTTTGGATAATTTTCTACATAATGACTTACATTCTCAAATTCCTCTCAACATTCAGTGGGCTGCCCTCAAAGCCCAAATTAGAGGCTTATTTATAACCCACTTATTATAAGGAGTTATTTAATCTCAAAGAAGTGGAATTAAAATAGAAAATCAGTAAACTAGAACATGACTTACAAACTATCTTTAAACAGATGAAACCACGAAACATGTGGCTGACCTCCAAAGAGAACTTTTTGTTGAATATCAAACAGCAGTCATTTTATGAAATGAAAACTTTAGCAAGATATTCCGAATGGACGCAAACACCTTCTAAATTTTTGGCAAGAAACAGTCCACCTTTGATAACTTTTGTTCTGGTATAGGATTTTAGTTATAAAGCTAGAGTGGAGATCATGGAAAATCTTGTGCAAATATCTACAAACTTTTATAGAAAACTTAACCTTATTTTTTCTGCACAGGAGCTAGATAGGTTGCTAGAAAGTTTAACCTTTCCATAAATGAATAGGTACCAACAAAATACTATCATTGCACCTATAACCAGCAAGAAATCGTATATATATTATTAAAAACCTTAACTATGGTAAAGCACCAGGTCTGGATGGACCAGTAGTTGCTTTATGTAAATACTCTGTCGGTTTCCAAAAATGTATTGTATGAATTTAACTGCATACATAAAAGTGGTATCTCTGACCTTTATCTTAATAATTCCAAAGCTATTCTTATCCCTAAATAAAATCTGGACCTCAAAAACCCCTTGAATTATAGACCAATATTGCCCACTTAGTACTCTCTCCCAGCCCCTCCTCCTAATCCTATAAATATAGGTGTGCTCCTGTGGCACCATTTTTAAAAAAATTTGATCCAGTCCCCAACATATCCCTAACTGCGTAGGCTGCTGGCTCCACTCGTAGTATACCTTCCCTAGTGTATCCTGCCTTGAGTTACCCTCGACTCCTGCCTGTTGAAACTACCTAAAGCAAACGCCTAATTTTCCAGTGGTGTACTGGACCCCAGAACTTGAAGCTGTAATTAACAATCCAAAGAAACCCAAGTTATACCTTCCCTGGTGTATCCTGCCTTGAGTTACCCTGGACTTGTGCCTGTTGAAACTACATAAAGCAAACACCTAATTCTCCAGTACTGTACTGGACCCCAGAACTGTATCTGTTTTTGAAGTCGTCTGCACACTTAACAATATTGTAATCCTACGTGTGCCCGCTACCAGCCTACCGCAGATCCCACTATTCCTGTTCACTCCAGTCCATCATTCCCCCCTTAGATGCCCATATCCCTCACTGCAGTAAACTAAACTGACAACTAGATGGCGACATTGATCTATTTTAAACACTATATTGGAAACTAAAACGCCACTAAATATTGTTTATCCTCTACTGCTCTATTGCCCTTCCCCAACTCTGTACTAAGACATTGTTAAGTACAAGTAAGTTACCTGATATTCTCTGTTCTACTATGCTCTTTTGTCCTATATTCTCCCTCCTTCCCCTCAGTCTCTCCTCACAAAGCTGTACTTCACCCTGAGCCTTCTCTGAACTGTGCTGCTACTCTCCTCACTGATTGTTCCTCGCTGACTTGCTCTTCCATCTCCTTGGCTCAACCTGCTCCATTCACCCTGCGGGCTCACTCTGCTCCCCTACCCTACCCCACCCCCATTCTCACCCACCCCTGACATAATTTCCTTTATACTAAACCCTGCCTCACCACACCCCTGCAAGCCCCACCCAACCATCCCTGCCCCTCCCATCACCCTCACCACCATCCTCCTCCAACTCCACCCTCCTACTCCAACTTTACTCTCTACTCAGTATACCTCATCCCCTACCCCTGTTCCTCACCCTATCTGCCTCTAACGTCTACCTCAAACAGCTACTTATTCTTGTATATCCCTCTTCTCACACTAGTACCTCTCACCTAATCTACAACCCACTATGCTATTCCACTCCTTTCTTTTGACACTACTAGCTACCTCCACCCTTACAATTTTATACAGTCTCACCTCCTACACCTTTCCACTTGAATCCTTCTCTCACCCACCCACTTCTACTTGTCCACCCACCTTCACACAACTTCCTCACTCATTCCTAAACTCAGTGCCCTGCACTGGTCACATTACCTTAACTCCACACATAAAATGCAGTTCAAGCAAAACAATTCACAATAAAGGGAAAACCCAAGTGCCTCATACTCCTTGTTCCCAAACCTCACACAATTCCTTCTCTCCGCTCGCTCTTGCTGTCAGGTGACATACATCCCAACCTTGGCCCAGCTCAACCTGCTTCCTCAGTTTCTACCCTCAAACATGCCACCACCCCTAGCCATAATATTCCACTAAAACACATATCCTTTTAATCTAGCAACCTGAGAAGCATAGTAAATAAAATTACTGACTTCCATTCTTGGATCTCACACCACTCTCCAGATATAATAACCCTTAGTGAGACTTGGTTAAAACCTCAGAACCCCGATAGGGACATATACTCCCTCCTGGTTATAACATCCTTCGACTAGACAAAACAAAAAGAAAAGGAGGTGGTGTTGCAATCCTGTACAGAGATAACCTCACACTTGCTCCTATACCTTCCCCCACCCCAGTTCCCCTGCTGAACTCCTTCTGGCCAACTACAGAATAACCCCCCCCCCCATAACTCTCTATACATAGCTGCCCTCTACATCCCACCTGGTGACAACCTGACTTTACTTGAAAATTTACTTTCCACACTCGCCTCAGACCTCCACAATGAGACTATTATAATAGGAGATGTCAATATCAATTGGTCCGCACTCACAACCATATCCCCCACTACCTCCACAAACCTACATGGTTTCTCCCAATTAGTCACAACTCCAACCTACACCACCAAATCCGCCACCCACTCCTCCATACTTGATTGGATCCTTGTATCCCATCCTCACAAATATCACTTCCCAGAAACACTTCCTGATACCCTTAGCAACCACTCTCCTACCAAAGTCCTCCAATTTACCCAACCCACACTGAAACCCCACATATTTAAAGCCTGCTATAAGTTAAACAACTTTGACCCAAACAAACTCAACTATCTGCTCTCCCTCATTGACTGTATCCTTCTCAAACATTTACTTCTTGAGGAAGCAGTCATGGGATTTAACAACACATTCCTCAGCATTTTAAAATCCCTGGCACCCTTACGTAAGATCAGGATTAAATCCACTGTGTCTCCCTGGCTTACTCCCTCCACTCTTTCACTAATGGCACAGAGAGACACTAAATGGAAACTCTGGATCAAAACCAAACTGCCCATTCACCTACAACAATACAGACAACTTTTCAACCAGGCTAAGAAATCAAACAAAGATTACAAACAAAATTACTATACTAACCCCCCCTAAATCACACCTTTACAACCCAAAACAAATTCTGGCATACTATAAACAATATCCTACATCCAGGAAACCCATCCACCCCACACCCAAACCTCACACTTACTCCTCTCCAGACTGCTACTAACTTCAACTCTTACTTCATAGAGTCCATTAGCAAACTTATGAATCACTCCACCACCACCTCACCTGCCTTCCCCCCAATCACCCTAACCCCTCACCAACTTTCAACCTACAAACAGTATCTACCTCTTACATAAAATCACTGCTCCTTAAGCTCAAACCTTGCTCTCCCTCCATAGATGGTCTCCCTCCACTTTTCCTAAAACTAGCTGCTAACTCCATAGCCCTACCCATCACTGTCCTCATAAACAGATCTATTACTGAAACTACAGTCCCAGTCATCTGTAAGAAGTTTTACACTGTACCTATCCACAAGGGAGGTAACTCCACTGAACTTACTAACTACAGGCCTATCGCAGTACTATCTCCTCTGTCCAAGATCCTGGAAAAATGTGTACACAAACAAATTCTCCAGCAATTCACCCAAGACAACTTAATTACCCCCATCCAACACAGTTTCTGTCCTGGCCATAGCACTTCTACAGCTCTCATCTCTTTCATAAATATTATTGCTCAAGCTAGGGAACAAAATAAACTCGCATCTTGTCTCTTTCTCGACCTATCAAAAGCATTTGATAGTCCACCACCCATTACTCTTAGAGAAACTCTCCCACCTAAACATATCCCCTGCCACTATCTCCTGGTTCGCTAGTTACCTTAGTAACCGCTCCCAGTCCGTCCAATGGGATTCGGCTACTTCCCCAGAACTTCCAGTACTGCCAGTACTGATGGGAGTTCCCCAAGGATCAATCCTAGGACCATTGCTTTTCGACATTTTCACCAATCAGTTATCTAGCTCTACTCCTCACTCATCCCTAATGCAATATGCTGATGACTCCACAGTCATCACTATTGCAGACACACTTCCCTTACTCCAGTGTAAAACTCAGGAATCCTTCTTGTCTGTCGAGAACTGGCTCAACCAAAACCATCTAATCCCAAACCCAAAAAAGACCAAACTCCTTCTCATTCTTCCAAAAACAGTGATCCACCTGAAACCAAACTTCTCCATCTCCTCCACAACAACACACACATTGTGGTGGATAATCACACTAAACTACTTGGAGTCATCATTGACGACCAGCTAAAATTTGACCAGCATGTACTTAACATCAAGAAAACACACCAAAAACTCGGCCTTCTTTACAGAAACAAAACCTTTCTCTCCCCTCAAGAAAAAATTGCTCTATCACATGCCTACCTTCTTCCAACCCTTCTCTATGGCTCTCAGATTCTCACCAACCTGCAGACCTCTCTTACAACCAAACTTGAATCCACCTTTAACAAAGTAGCAAAAATTGCCTCTGAACTTCCCTACTCCTCTCACCACTGTATTACTGTACAAAAACTGAAATGGTTAAAGCTCCATCACAACTTTACTCTCTCCCAGCTCCAAATAATCCATTCCATTCTATACCAGCCCACATTCTGCCCTGCAATATCACCCATCATCTCATCCTACACCCCAACTAGGCCACTCCGGAGCTCTGACCAACACCTTCTGACCATAACCAAACCCAAACTCGACATAGGCAAAAACCTGTACAGCTATTACCCGCCAAACACTGGAATAAACTCCCACTGGACATACGTAACACTACATCCAAACTTCTATTCAAAAAGACTGTGAGAAATCACCTTAGCTTAAATAAACTCTGCCTCTGTTGTCAGCCCCCCACTAACCCACCTCTCCAGCCCAATCTCTCACTTCTTTTTCTCCTACTAGTACCTAACACTACCTCCTTCCAAACTCACCCTCCCTTCTTCCCCACTGCCTCCTTCCAAACTCACCCTCCCTTCTTCCCCACTAAACCCTTTCCATACTCCTACCTATAACTGTCCTTTACTATATCATCTCCTCACCAGGAGAATGGTCAACAACTACTGTTGCACTCTTATCTCTCCTTTAATGCTACCCAATCACTCCTTACTAGCTTCCTCACTCTCTACTTTAAATTCAATCTCTCCTGGGCTTACCTGCCTTATATACATAGCTAGCCAACAATGTATATAATCTGTAATCAGTATTATCATTGTATAATTGTTTTACATTGTTAGGTATTTTTTTGTGTATTAGCAAATGTTTTTATTCTTGTAACTTGTATATATTTTGTAACTCTGGAGCTTTTCTCCCCGGGTCTCCACTGAAAAAGGGCCTCGGCCCAGATGGACCAACCTGGTCAACAAATATCAAATAAATAAATAAATAAATATAAATGTTGATATCAAGATTTTTGCTCTAATTCTAGAAAATAGTTTAAAAATTGTTTTACCACACATAATCTCTCCTTTTCAGTCTGGTGTCATGCAAACTTGTGACCATACACTAACATTAAACACTCTACACTTTTTAAACATTATAATTTCAGTGTTGTCACTTACATTGGATGTCTCAAAAGTATTTGATAGATTGAACTTAGATTTTCTTTTTGCAGTTTTGCCACACTTTGGATTCCCATTTCCTTTTATTAATTTAATAAAAATTATTTATTTGAATGCCTACATATGTCTATTTATTAATAAAATTACCTCCTCCCCAATTAAGATAGTCAGTGGCACAAGACAAGGTTGATCCCTTTCACCTTACTTATTCAGTCTATATTTGGAACCACTATTTATGATACAATAAATTACCATTTAATCCCAGAAATTTGTAAGATTCCAATACAAGCTGCCTTTTTCTAATGATCTAAATCTCTATTTTATCTTTCTTAGTATGGAATGGATTTGCCAAATATTTTACATAATGTTAATATTTTTTCACAATTTTCTAACTACAAACCCAACTTACTTAAGTCGTCCATATTCTCTGTTAAACATAATTATTATTTGCTTGATCTTACTCCTGGGCTATTAATTAAGATTAGTGGTTTGCCAAAGTGTCTTGGTATAACTTGATATCACAACCCTACCTATGTCTTAAAATATAACTTGGCAGAAATGTGGGCAAGTATTTAAAATGATGTTGTAAATTGAAATAAATTAAATATTTCTTTGCTTTCTAAAGTGGCTGTCATCAAAATGAATATATTACCTAAGTTATTATTTCAGTTTAATTCAGTCAGTCTAACAATCAATCAAAATGTGTTTTGTAATATCAGTACTAAACTCATATGATCCCCAAAAGAGATTAGGATTGGATACAAAAAAGCTAATGTATCCTAAAGGCCTTGGTGGATTGAGTCTTCTTGATTTTAAATTGTGTTATGATATAATAAATTCTAGCAAACTAATTCAAATATCAGAATATAATACTAAATAGACTTTATGAAGCCCTACTTGAGTTAAACATGGTACAGCTTTGTATGTAAATCTGATTGTAACCCAAAAGCTTTACCTTTTATTAAAAAAGAAAATCTAAAAAGTCTTAAACTGCATAATTTCTTAACACATGATGATGACTCTTCAAATGCTTATAGATTCAGTTGATTTAAAAAAAAAACTAATGTATGCTATTACAACCACTTCATTTAAATCCTAACTTAAAGCTTAATAATAGAACTCTGAATCTTTCTAGTTATCCTCTTCTCAAAGATAAGTCAGTCATGGACTTATATAAATAGAATTCTTTCAAATAGTGACTTAAGAAAAGCCTTAAGTATTCCCAAAAGCTATACTGTCATATTGAGACAAACATGAGAATTAATTTTAATATTTCTAAATTAATCTAATATAAAAGATGCTAGTGTAACAATGTGCAATCAACTATGGAAAACCTTTCCTCGAAGAACATATTGTCAAATACATATAGACTATTTGCATCAATAAAATATCAAAAGTCCATTGTCTTTTCCAAATAATGAAGCAGTCTAAACACAGCAATCACACATAATCAACAAATTCAGTCTATTAATATAATTGCTATATTTTCACCTATGAAAAAAACTCCTGTGTACACAGCTAATGATAATTAATATTACATATTTTTATACACAGCTAATGATAATTAATAATGCATATCTAACTCCAGTCATTCTTAATAAAGTTTACCCTAATTTCTCATTGGAATGTTCCTTTTGTAAATTCCAAAGAGCTGATTTATTACACATCTTATGGAGTTGTAAACCTTCATATAAATTATGGTGTTCCCAAAAAGTTAAACTAGAAAAAATGGGTTATGAAAAATGTACATTATCTTGGGAATTTGCATTATTGCATATCCCATGAATTAAAACAAGACATTCATATTTTAATCACACTATTTTGATTGATTAAACTATCCATTACCCAAAATTGGCTTGCTAGATCCAAAATTACATGGGATGGTTTTAAATAAACTGCTGTCAAGTATATTTTAACCGAAAAATTATTCATAATCAATCCAGCTAAACATTCCTGTTATGACAATTACTGGAATAAACTGTTTGATTGTATCCTCATAATATAAATTTCTAATGTAAATTCCTAGAATTTAATTGTTTTAATGCATCAACACTTCTAGGTACTATTGCAGAGTTATAATTCAATGTATTTTCCTGTTTCTTACTTTTGAAAATATTTATCTTCTTTCTCATAAAATAAATATTCCTTTCCGTTTGTCTTCCTTTTTTCTTTCTTAAATATGACATAATCCCATTTTTTTGGGTTTCTGCCATTTTATTGTATATATAGCTTTTTGTGTATATAGTTCATATTATTTTGAGCATATGTTATTGTCTATACTTTACCACTGTATTTGTAGTCTTACAGTTTGATAGATTTTTTTAGGCAACTGTGCTTGCTATGGTTAAAAATTTGGCAATACAAAATAAAGATTTTTGAAAAAACATTTGCTTGTTAGGAATTAATTCCTTTTGAACATCCACCACCTCTGTAGGTTTTACACATTGAAAACTTTCCTAGCTGTCTACAGTCTTTACCTCTGTTGGACCTTGTTCTTCAAAACTCAGAATAGTGTGTAACCACATACTTCTGAAAGATAGTGTTCAGTTCCCAATAAGTGGACCCAGTTTGGGTGAACCTCTGACCTCACAAAAGACTTTTACAGACTGCATACATACCTTCACCATAAGCCTCTGCTGTATGTGGGCCAACAGAAGTTTCTTTTTTCTGACAGGGTTGCCACGCCTCCCCCACAGCCACCTGAGTAATTGTTGTATAGTTCTAACAAGTGTCCAGATTTCACAAAATTTTAATGTTCCTTGATACAACTGCGTGTCTCCTTTGCACAGGATAACATCAGGCTTTTGTATGAATAAAAATGCAAGCATTCTAGCTCTCTTAACTGGTGAGGAGAGGCTGTTATTCCATGAAAGATAGAGTGTTGCCATTATCAAAAGTCACTTAATAAACTTCTGTATGCCTTCCTTGGTGAAATGTGTCTGCTGTAGAGCCACTATTTGGCAGCCTTTCCTATTAATATACCTTAAATTCTGACTATTTTAATATTGCTCCACATCCCGTTTATATTCCATTATTTAAGTTAATACCTATAGTTGATGTGTAGTCTGACCTTTTCCCTAAATGTGTCCCTTTGTTTCTCTTTCCCAATTCCAAATCTGCCAGAGCATTTTTTTATATATTCCATTCCCTACTGCAAAAAATAAAAACACACATACACCTAATGTTGGTGTGTACATATATACTAGTTCCTCTTTCTTTCAGGCTTTAACAGTTGCTAAATCGGCTTAAGGTGCTAATCTGACATCCCTACCTTCTTTCATCAGTATTAGTTAGTCCCTCTGCAATATTACATCATCCTGTCAGTGTGTGGTGTATTTTTAAACATCATACTAACAAGAAAATAATGAAGAAACATATTCAGACTCCATCATATAACCTCTTTATTAAGTGACAACTCAATGATGTATCAAGTTAATACTCTATAGTGTAGACTGTTTAAGGTAGTTTCATTGCACTTAAAGCACTGTAATTTTTATGTTGCAAAGCCACTTTTACATCTTGAAGTATTACTTTCATCTTAAGTTGCTTTCTTGAACTTTTAAGTCCATCACTTCACTTCCTCCTTCATGATTGACCTTCAGCTGGTTGACTAACGCGTATGTCGACATTCTGAAGGTAAATCACTGTACATCAAAAAATGAAACTTCTCTGCTGAGAACCTTGGCACATGCAACTTTAAAACATTGTTTTTTTCAAGGGGACAATCCTCCCTTCACCCCCCACAATCCCTGCTAATTATTTATACTAACCCTGAGATCACACAATCATCAAGGAAAGGAAAGGAAATATTCCCGTACCTGGGGATTGCCAGTCTTGCACACTTGTTGACTGTCTGTATAATCGACCAAATGCATTTGATTAAACAGATGTTGACCAAACCAGTGGAATCTTATTGCATATGTTATGTCCCATTACTTACTCAAAAGTCACTTGGTCTCAAATTCATGTTCCACATATTAGTCTCATAAATCTCAATATTCCTAACTTTGGAGCTCATTTCTAATGTCCTCTGTATAGTTCTTTACAATTTTATTTCTATTCCTTCTTCTTCTCCCCTCTCCTCCTTGCCTCTTGAATTATCTGCAATTTCTCTCTACACTTGCTGTCTCCTGAATAATGAAGATATTCCCTTCTCTGCTCTCATCTCCTTGTGCTTTCCTAAATCCGAAGAGTTAGCTCTAAGCACTGCTCCTCTCTTTCTTCTTCCTGCAGCGATCAGTGATTTACTGTCTTCTTTATCACCTCCATAGCCCCCATCAGGTCAGTAAATGCATACATTGATCCTTAAAAAATATATGTAATGATGTAGGTGTATAACATCTACCATCACAAACCTTTCTATCGTCACAGTTTCACTGCAGGTGTAAATTTGCCTCACCTTCATCTAGATGCACATAAGAAGTCTTAAGCTGGAAATTGAATTATGAGAGAAAAATTGAGTACAACATGGTATGATTACAGAAACAAGGGTATCTGACTAAATTAGAAAGGAAGAGGTGTCACTCCTGTTAACAAAATATGTGCATGAAAGAGACTCATTAAGAGAAGGAGAACATGTTTGTAATACTAGATAGTTTGGGGGAATATAGAAAGATTTTTTGAAAGTCTGTGTGGAGAGAAAGAGGGAAAGTGTAGATGTTGCAATTGACCAGGTAAGTAGTTAATGGAAACAGTAAGAAAAGAAGATGCAAATCATGAATGAAAGAATGCACTGAGCATGTGAGTTCCATGACACTGTGTAGGGTGGAATTTTTTTTAGATTGAAGAGAGAATTGTATGATAAAAATATAGAAAAATAAGGTATCATTTGAGGAATTGATGTAGTTTGTCAAGCACCAATTACAGCATTTTGGCAAAAAATGTTACTGTTGTGGATGTCAACATGGAAAAGGAGGCATAGGGGTGGAAAAAGAGAAATGGTTATAGTAACTACTGATTTTCTTTAGGGGATGTGGTATTTGAGATGAACTCAGGAAACCTGATTATAGATGATATATCAAAAGCTGGTCTGTATCATTTCATTGAAAGCTCATTTCATTCAATCCCAAATGATCAAACCCATTTGATTGAAAACTCATTTTATAGGAAAGGTTAGAAGTGTATAGAAAATGTGTAATGGTGTCATTTCTTATCATAGGAGTTATTAAGGAAGTGAGTCTATCAGAGTATGTGTGGATTTTGATGTTCAGCATATTGTTGTACCCCAATATCTCTAGATATGTGTTTCCACTGATTCATTGGGTATGATTTTTTTTTCTTTTCTCCATGGTTGTGCAACCATTCCCTCCTAAAAAAGACATGGTTTTAGGATATATTTTCTATGTAGAAGGTTTGCTTTGAAATAAGTTTTCAATCAAATGGGTTTGACCATTTGGGATTTAATGAAATGAGCAAAAACAATTGAGAGAAAAACCACCAAGACTGAAGTCTCTTCAAGTAGATAACAAATCCTTTTAACAAACGGTTAGTGCTTTCGTGCAATAAGCACTTCTTCAGACAATATCATCATAATAACAACAACTCAGCTTTATTTGTTTGTTTGTGTCTTTTGGCTTTTCCGGGTTAGGGGTCGCCACAGCGGAACTCCGGTCCGCTAATGATTGGCAGTAGAGTTTTACGTGCTACCCTATAAAACTAATAAATTCAATTAATTACCATGGCAACCAATAAAGTAATAACTCAATCTACATAATTTTAGTATAGGCTTAAGGGGAGAACTATCATTCAAACAAAAAAACTTGTCTGACTACAAAGTAATTATCCATTTTGTTTCTGCAGCTTCAGTCCTAACTCCTAAAGGGCCACTCCTAATATCCTTATTGACTAACTGCAGCACCTGAAAAACAAATTAATGTCCAGTATTTGCTTTGATGTGTTTATTAAGTCTATTAGTATTCACATCTCTCCTAATCTTTCCTAAATGCTCTAGAATCCTATCTTTTAAACTACGGTTGTTTTTTCCAACATAAAAAACAGACCGTCTTTATAATTTGCCATATAAACCAAATCCTGACGGTTGCAGTCAGCATAAAACTTCTTTCCATATTTTATTTTAGTTGGGTGGATAAAATAGTTAACAATAGAGCTGGAGATGCATGCTTTGCATCCCTGACAGGGGAATGTACCCATCCTATTCGATTGTACAGACTTCTTCAAGGTTGTATTCTTATCGTACCATAACCTTTGCTTCAAAGATGGTTTATTCTTAAAAACAAAGCTAGGATTCTCACCAGGTATGTTTTTAATATGTTCATCTATTAATAATGCAGGCCAGTTTCTCCTAATAATGTCATATATCATACCTGTAGTACCAGCATAAAAAAGATTAACCCTCATATCATTCCATCCTGGTCTAGTGTGAGTAATTGGGCGTCTGCTTGAGGAGAAATATGGTCTACCTAGTGTTCCACTCATACACTTTACGTGTTGGCCATGTCTCTAACTTCCTGGGGTTTGTATCCTCTTTCCTCAAACTCACTAGCTAGTATTTGAAAAGCCATGTCAGCATCTACGGCATCAGTATGCAATCTGGATGTCCTCAAAAACTGCCCTTTCATTGGGGTTGGATGAATACTAGTCCGATGGATCTTATTATTCCTCCAACATGACTTCCTAAAAATATTAGTTTCTAATTTCCCATAATTATTCTTAAAAAGCTAAACATCTAGAAATTCTATAGTCAGATAAGAAAAATTGACTATAAACCTTAAAAAGTCAGTACTAATGTTCAAATTATCAACCAGTATATTCAACTGTGATCCATTCCCTCTCCAGAATAAAAATAAATCAACAAAATGCCTGTAATAAATAAGATTGTCCTTAATAACAGCATTATTCAAAAGATATTCCATCCTCCATAAAGCCATAATGACATTGGCGTAGCTATTGGCACATGCTGTGCCCATAGCAATGCCATGTCTTTGCAAAAAATATTCATCATTAAAAACAAATAAATGATTCTGTAAAACTATATTTAAAAGTGCATTAATCAGTGAAATTTCATTGTTAGTATAATCACTATTATCTGTTAAAAATTTCTTAACTGCTTTTTGACTGTATTCATTCGTTATGGTAAATAAAGTACGTACATCTAAAGTTACTAAAAATCAAATCTGTACAATCAGTACAACTAACACATTCATAAAGTCCTTGTAGAAAGTCTTACATGCCCTTAATAACTACAGGTGCCTTAGTTAAAACCAGCTTCAGCATAAATAGACAGGGGTTCTGTAATCCACCCTTGTCCTGCTATGATGGGTCTCGTAGGTGGTTCAGTGGCATGCTTATGTATTTTGGGTAAGCCATGTAAGATAGGTAGCAGGGGCTCATCAACATTCATAAACATGTATAGTTTGTAACTCTAAGTTTGCCATAAGTAACTCATAAAGTTCATCATAAACTTTTTTAATCAACTGCTTAACCTCTAGGTTCATCAACTTTACATAAACATTAGAGTCAGATAAATGATTAGACATGCTCTCCAAATAGAAAGTTGTGTCTAACACAGCAATATCACTGCCATTGTAGGCGGGACAGATCCTAATAGTGTTATTATTTTGTAATTCTGTGAGAGCATGGCATGCGTCATATAAATTATAAAATCGTTTACTATGCTTACCCTTATTCTGTAATGCTTGCTGTAAATCTGACTCACAGACTTTAATGAAGGTTTCCACCATGATTTGGAGGGATGGGTTAAAGATACTCAGTTTTTTTAAATTATTCAAAGGTTGTTCATTAGGAAAAAGCAACTTCAACATCACCCACTGGCAAAAAGTTGCAAATCCAGCATCACTTCACTGAGGTCAGAAACTTCTGATGAATGAAGGACAAACCTTTGCTTGATAACGACAGTTGATTCAGTGTTAAAGCCGTTGAAGAAATGTTAACAACTAGCATTGTAGAACTTGCCTTCTCTTCATTTCAAATCGCATCTCCAGTGGTTGTTCCAGTGACACGTATCTCTTCCATCTGCCTCTGCTTTGCGACTGGTTGTGTTATAATCTTTGACCCTTCCTGTCCCTTTAAGGAAACAGGGGATCCAAAGAGTTTAAAGGAGCAGCTGCATCTAAAAGCATATGTCTCACTCCTAAATCAGCCCTTATATCCTTAATCACACTAACAGAAGCAGCTATTTCTGCTGACTTAGCTGGATCATTAGCAGCTGCAGAGGACTGAATGGCATCAGTCAATGTTTTAGTTGTTGTCATAGTCTTAGTTCATGGCCAGACAAATATCTGGCCATTTTTAAAATCACTATAATCACACTGTAATTTTCTCTTTTTCTGCTGCTGCAATTTATTTTCATACAGCTGTACGTTGTTCATTATTTCATTAAAGTCTTAATAGGCAGGCTTCTTGGTTGAATCTCCATTTCAAATCTCCAAGTGCCTGCCCAGTTTGTGACACCAATTCAACTTTCATAGGCACAAAAAGTTTGTGTATGGACTGACCCACATTTCCGTACTGATTTTATTGCTTGATTTAAAGAAATGACATAGTCCTATGAAACACCTTAGATAATATTGCTTATGTGTAGTTGTTAGAGTTGGTGATAATATATGATTAAGGCCCATAGTAAGTGGATGGCCAGTGGAGGAGATGAAGAAATGGGTTAAGGCAAGGATCTGTATTACATCCAGTTCTGTTTAGTTGAAGTTGTTATTGTTATAGAAAGCTTTGACTCAAGAGACTGGCGTGAGAAATTCAGGGTCCAGTGTATGTTACCAGTTATAATGACTTACTGAGATGGGTGTGGTGTTATATCACGTTATGATAGTATTAGGTTATGCAGTAGAGATATTAAGGAATGTGTTAAGGAAAGTTAGATTGGACTTAAACAGTGGCAAGTGTACTGTTTTGGAGTAATGAAAATTAAAATAATTTATTTTACACAAATGTATGTAGAACTTTTGGGTATAAAATTTGGAAGTGATGAAATTGGTGTTAGGGTAGAGAAAGATTCTAATAGAATTAAATAATGCATTGCAGATGTGAAAGGCATACCTGTAATCTTTTAGGAGAAGTGTGTGTTTAATTCAAGTCATTCTTGTTAAGTAAGATGCTTATTTTGGGGTGGTGTTAAGGAGGTATTATGGAATATTGTTGAAAATTATAACTACAAAAATGTAAGAAACATGAAACAGTAATTTATGAGTGCAGTAAAATAATGTGGAAAATAAAGACGGGGCAGAAAATAATAATTGAAGATAGAATTTTGTGTTAGATTAAGTAAAGGAGAGGAAAAAAGTTATTGTAATCAGAAGAAAAATAAATTAAATCTGATACTCCTTTGTGGGTGTTTTCCTTGAGGCTGTTTATGAAGAATCCACTGAAGGCCAAAATGAAATACAAAACTATGGAATAAAGAAAGTGTAATGTAAATGCCGAATGCCTCAGGGCTTATATTATCAGATTGTAAAAGATTGAACATTTTGGAGGGAAAAAATTGGAAGAGCAAATAAGTATGGAGATATTTAAAAAATCAGCAAGTGAAAATATTGTTTACAGTCTGTATGCAGGTACAAAGGAGGAGAAATTGTTAAAGTGGGCAGAACGATACAGTGTATGTAAATGGTTTGGAAAGGATAACGTGAAGATGAATAAGGTAATGACATCTGGACCAAAATGGAAAGGGCTAATAAAGTTATGAAATGACTCTCTATTACTGGCAATGGACAACAAAGAATGACTACAAAGGGTGGGAAGAAAATGTTTATTTATACAGTGTATGTTTAAGGTGGAGCAGGTGTGTGTGTGTGTGTGTGTGTGTGTGTGTGTAAGTTTGTGTGTAAGTGCATATATATACAGCCACACACACATGAGTTTATGTTGAATTATTGGAATGCAAACATATGCCAGCATTTTTAAATTCCGCATGATGAAACAATCAGGACAACTAAAGTAAAACTGATCACAAAGTAAACATACAGTTTCCATTTCTGATCGGAACACCAAATCACCACCAGATATTCAGATCAAATTTATGTTAGTAGTAGTAGTGTTATGGAAAGGGCTTTTGAAAGGTAAGCTGCAGGGTTAGCGTTATCAGTTATTAGTAAGATGGAGCAGGGGGCAACCTTACTAATACCTGCCTGCACATTACCATTCCAAAACCTTTTCCTTAATGATACCAATATCTTAACAGCTTGGATATGCGCATGAGCACTCACGTGCATACACACACACACTCACTCACTCACCACCACACACAAAGTACAACTATGCCCCTACTTAACCCTACCCTGCCTACAGTCGCACAATCATTCCTACCCTCTAATGCTGAAACTTTCAGAATTTCTAGAGCATTTGACATTACATTACCAAAACCTCACTTACCCTGCCTGCAGACATTTGATGATGTCCTTCCATTTCACTGTTGCAGTATTCTTTACAATTGGGATCCCATGCTCAGGAAGGCCTGTCATCCAGCCAGTATACCAGAGCCTTTAGGTTGCTCGAAAGTAAGCTGTACATCACACATATGCTCCCTGTGTGTAGCGTAGGGCATAAAGGTGATGTCCAGATATACCATTCTCAGAAATATGCCACCAGTCTGAACATCTTTTGATCATCAGTCAAAATGCTTGAGTCATTGCTGCAAGGATGTGTTTCTGGACATTGTCCACCACTGGGGTGCTCCTCAAGTAGATATTTTTGCCTCCCCTCTAAAAAGACACTTTCTTGTATTTTGTACCAGAGTCCTCTGGTCTGGAAGGTAGGGGCCCTCTCTTTTTCTGGGAAGGGGATGTTTCTTTATGCTTTCCCTCCCCTTCCCCTCATTCCAAAAGTCCTGTTCAAAATTCAACAGGATGCTTCTAAAGTCTTGCTGGTGACTCCCTTTTGGCCCAGACAGCATTTCTTCCCTCTTCTTCTGCATGTAGCCAAGGGCAGTCATCACAAGTTAGCTCATAGAGTGGATCTACTCACACAAGACAAGGGATCTCTAATCCATCTTCACCTGTCCACTCTTCAGCTTACACTGTGGGTAATAGGATTTTGATTCCATACAGGTACTTTTTTTCTGAGGAGGTGCTTAGGGTCTTGCAAGAGGCCAAGAAGTCCACCACAAGCAAGTTCTACGTATCCAAGTAGAAGAAGTTTTCTGTTTGGTGTCTTTTTCATAACCTGAATGCACTTTATGTAGATGTTCCTTTGCTCCTGTATTATCTGTGTGATTTGCTAAATGCTGGGTTGGCTTATTCTTTTATGGTCCACTTATCAGCTGTCTCTGCTTGTCTGTCTTTATCACCTCCTTTAGCTTCTAGATTTGAGGCTAACCAGTTTCTTAAAGGTGTCCTTCATATTAGACCTCCCAGGAAGCCTGCCTCTTCTCCCTGGGATCTTAATCCTGTTTTAGAAAAATTGACCCAGGCTGCTTTTGAGCCTGCAGCTTCAGCTTCCTTATCATTGTTTATGGCATACTGTACTTTTGTTGGCCATTACTTCTGCCAGATGTCCAAAACGAAACACCAAGGCAATAAACCCGAAAAACAAAGTGCGTGGATAGTCAAAGCAGGAAATGTTCTTTACTTCATAAAAGTAGATGCGTTCCTTATTTCTTAAAAGTAGATAAGCGCTTTCGTCTCGACTTACATTAAAAGTGACTTCTTCAGATACAAATCAACACTTTTTTCAGTTTAAATAAGTAAAAATAGTGACCTCATTTCCTCCTATTAATAAAATGTTAAGGTGGCAACAAATATACAACCCATACATACAAAAACCCAAAATTCAACATACAATCATACTATGAATGAATTCTAAGCAGAATAATTATGTTAATTAAGACAGTTATTTGAAAACAAAAAAAGAAAAAAAATAGAAATGCATTAGATATCAATAAAATGAAAATAGTAAGTTAAGTAAAATAAATACGAATTAACTCCCATTATTTTCATCCTGTGGTATTGTAACTTGGTTAATAACTTAAATACATCTTATGAGTAATACATAATAGCCATAAAATATTTAAACCAAAAATTTTATATCCTACTGTCATCTATTCAGGGCTTTTAATTTTAACAAGCTACTGATGGATACATTATCGTTCAAGCTGGGCCAGTATAGTGAATTCAAACGGAGTTGCCAGGAAAATTCCAGCTTCTCTAATAAATATGGCCAGCCCCCCCCCCCCATTCAGGTATTCTTATAGAATTTAAAATAATAAACTTAAACTGATGCTCGGGGTAGAGCATGATGTGTTTTGCTAGGGCATTACATTCACAACTATTCCTAAGATGTTCCCCAATTCTGCTGTTCAATTTGCACTCAGTTTTGCCCACGTAAAAACATGGGCAACTGGAGCATAGAGTGCAATACAGTACTGCAGCAATGTCTCTGTCTAATTCTTATTTTTACCCCATTAAGTTCTAGAACCTTAGTTTTTAAGATATTGCTGCAAAATTTACACATTCCACATTATTTTGCTTGTAATTTTTCTGTTCAAATACATTTTTCATAGAATATCCTTTTCTATAGACACAATTAAGATGTCTCTCATATCCCTGTCATTATTTATTAAGTTCCAATTCTTCTTTAAAACATTTTTAACCTCAAGTGCATCCCTACTATATGTTGTTAAAAAACTGTGTTGGTAGGGTAGTACACTACTAAGAGTATTGATTTCATTATTTGTTGAAATAACATCTGGCTGTATAAATAAATCATGTCCTCTTTCTATTAAGTCAAAATCATTCACTTTTATTTCCTCCTCCCTACTTCTAGGGGTCAGGATTGATGAAAAATACCCATTACTTTTTTTGTTTTAACCTCTTCCATTATTTGGTCAACAAGTTTGATAGGATATCCTTTTTTAAAAAAACATTTGTTTAAGTAATTCACATTCTCTAATAAAACTCTCCTACAATGTAACCACCCATGCTGCCCATTCAGATTGTTCCTTCACAACAGCTCGATTTTGCTTAAAAGGGGGTGATAGCTACTGAAGTGAAGAAAGCTATTAGAGTATGTGTCCTTACGCAAAATTTCATCTAGAAGTCTTTTGTTAACATCATCTTTTATTAATAATACATCTAAATAAGAAATTACCTTTTCTTTTATTGTATAAGTAAACTTCAAAAAATTTGTCATATTATTAATATATTCTAAGAAGGATGTTATCATCTCATTCAGTCCTAGCCATAAAATAAAAATATCGTCCGGGTAACACACATAGGTGTTAACAATATGGGAAAAATTGAGACTGATTTAGATATCATTTCTCCCATTCTAACATTACAATATTGGCATACAGGCCCCCACAAGAAGAGCCCATTGCCACTCCTTCATTTTGAAGGAAATACTCCTCTTTAAATAGTATGAAATTATTTCTTAATGCTAGTTCGAGTACTTGTTCATATAAATGAACTTTGTCCTGAGTTCATTCAAGGAACTCTTAACATATGTATCTGTCTCTAATATCTCAAACATCTTGTTGTTATAGTCCACTTTATTCATGATAACTCTGCCCCCCCCTTATCGGGCTTCATAATTCTAACCCCTTTATTATGACTCAAAAAATCCAACTCAAATTTCTCATCGAAATTTAAATTCCAGTGGGTTCTATTATTGGCCTTACTTTTATTGCTAAGTTCTTGAAGGTCTAACTCACAGACTCTTTCAAATATTGCTAAAGTGGGGTGCATGGGGGGTTGTATGTACTAGAAATTTTAAATGGATCTCTTATCTGTTCAAGTTTATTGAACATAATATTCAAATTCAGTTTCCTAATATACTGTTTAAGATCCATTAGAGTGTGTACTAAATTAATAGAATGATCCAGTACAAATGTAAACCCTTTTGCTAATAGGAATAGGTTGCATATAGTAACAGTCACAGTTAAGTCCGAAAAGTTAAACTTTAAAGTCCTTCTCAGAATTATAGTTTACACTCAGATATAGAAGCATATAGCCTTGCCCTGTTGAATTAGTTCCACTTTCAGAAATTATTGTCTCTGTTGCCCCCCCCCCCCCGTTGTTCATTCTGCCCCTCCCCAGTTGTTGTTTAGTCCTCTGTTGGTTCATAATCCATTTGGACTGTCTGAGGGGCGGGTACCCTTCCTCGTCTAAAAAATCATCTTCAAATGAATCTAAATCAGTAATAGCATTGTCCTGATAATTAATGTTAGTATTAGGTTCAGTCCTCTTTTTATTATATTGCCATTCCTGTGATGGGGGTGGGGGTGAGGGATACGCTAAATTATTGGCATAGTCTTTTTCATCTCTGAGGAGTTTCTTAATCTTATTTTTAATAACTAACATCTTTTCATCAAACTTCTGCCAGATGGGTGTTTGAGCTTCAAGCCCTTGTAGCTTGTCTTGCTTTTTTAGTTTTCCATAGGGATGGTGTTCCTTCGTACTAATCCTTCTTTTATGCTTAAGTGGTGAATGAGTTGTCTCTTAATCAGTCTATTCATTTGCCCACTTTTTTCCCCTTCCCCACAATCTGCTAGTGAAAGGGTGGTGTGCATAGACAACTCAGATTTTATTTGGATAAGACTAAGACTTTTCGTAAGTCTTATCAGCTCTTTGTTTCCTTTCATCCTAGATCCTTAAGTTTCTTTGTTTCCAAGCAAACTATTTCTTCTTGGAGTTCTAAAGCCATTTCTTTTTGTTATGCCTTCCATGGCAGGAGCCTTTCTTCTTCAGTTGAGGCTCATTCTAATAGGGCTGTGGCTTCTTCTGGTGCTTTTTTTCAAAGGTTTGGATACTAACTCTATTCTTGAGGCAGCTACCTGGTCTTCTAAGCATATATTTACCAAGCACTGTAAGTTGGATGTGATTTCTAGAGCAAGAGATGGCTTTGCTAGGGCCATTCTCCATGGGTACCTGGAGAGCTCTGCTGGTCCATCCACCTCCCTGTCTTCTTCCTGAGCTTTTGCACTCTTCCCATTGTAAAGAATACTGCAGTAGTGAAATGGAAGGACATAGCACAGTTGTGTGAGATCTTATCATTATGGTAGATGTCCTTCCCTTCACTGTTGCAGTATTAATTCCCACCCTCCTTCCTGTTGGTTCTTTTCTCTTCTGGATGTACTGGTTACCTCTTTTTTTCCTTGGACTGACGATCCTGCTGGGGCTGTCAGTTCTAAGGATGGTACATCTGGATGTCATCTTTATGCCCTACACTATATGTGGTGAGCATATGTGCATATGAGCACATGTGTAAAGTACGGCATACCTTAAAGTAACCTAAAGGCTTTGGTATACTGGCCGGATGTCTGGCTGCCCTTGGCTGGGGATCCTTATTGTAAGGAATACTGCAACAGTGAAGAGAAAGGATATCTACCATTATGGTATCTTACATGACCGTACCTTCCATTCATTGTCATTCACTCCATCACTCTGCAACCAACGGGATGAGTGGATGACACCCTATATATGTGTGTACATATGGATGGACATATATTTATATATATCTATATGGATATGGAGATATATACGTGTGTGTATATATATATATATATATATATATATATATATATATATATATATATATATATATTTATATATATATATGTATATATAGTTGTATAGATACATGCACACACATACTCACTAACACACACAAAGTACAATACAGGTATGCCCTTACTTATCCCTCACCTGCCTACACTCACGCAAACATTCCCTACCCTCTAATGCTGAAAATTTCAGAATATTTAAAGGTTTTGACATTTTTTTTTTAATCAAACATAGACTTATCTTGCAAACAGAGATTTGATGTTCCATTCATTCAAAATGTTAAAATTGCGATAAGTGGAACAGTTGACCGTATTTCACAGTCATTCATTCCACTGATCAACAGGTGATTTGATTGAGGGATTGACACCCTGTATACATGTATGTGTTTGCATGTATGTATTCATCCATAACCCCTTTTCACATTTTGCATATGGGGTTGGTGTGTCACTTTAACAAGCCAGGGTTTATACCATGGGGTGGCTAGCCCTGCCACTATAGATGTCCTTCTATTCAGTGTTGCAGTATTCTTTACATATGGATTGTATTCAGCCCAATGGCCCAACATCCAGCCTGTATACAAAACTTAGAGCCACTGCCTGTACGTGGGACGTTGCATGTAGGCACAGACAATGTCAGCCATAAAAGGGACATCCACAGCTACCATCTCTAGAACTTTTTCAGTGCCATTCGGAAAGGTTGACTCGTACATTTGGTCTGCCGTTAGATCCTGTTGGTTCGTCTTACAGCTTCAGATAAGTACCCCATAGGGGATTTAATATATTGATACTGCCTTTTGTTTTGTTAATGTCATGTAGGAAGGGCAAGTGTTGGTTTGGAAGGCAAATTCCACATAAAGATAGCCACGAGCTGTGCTTGTCTTGCTTAGGGCTTACTCACAATCACTTTGTGCAGTCGTCTGTTGGCTTTGAACTTATACTTAGAAAATCAGTGCCTCAAACATCTTGCTAGGGATGCGATGGAGTGCTTAGGATGTTTAGACCTGAATCCTCTTTAGCTGCACCTGCTCCCTCCGACATACCCCTTGAGGTTGATGAAAACCTGGTGGTACAATTGGAGGTAGGGTCCGTTCCCTCGGCGGGTACCATGATGAAAGCCGTCAGGAGTCCAGTTTGGACAATTTGGGGGAACCACTGCTTGTAATCTTGGAAGACTCGGGAACTACTCCAGCTTCCTTGTCCAAAGAACTATTGGAGGTTAGGCCTATGGCTGCCATTTCTCCACAACAGGATAGGCCTGTGAAAAAGAAGCAAAAGTCTAGACATGTCACAGCTCCCTATTCCCCAGGGTCTGATTGGGATGTTTTTTCCCAGGGCCTTATTAAGGCACTGATGGCTTTGAGGCCTCTGACTTCACCTTCACCCATAGCAGGCCTGACCTTTGCCTCTTTTCCAGTGCAGCTGTCCGGGTCCCAAGGCCTTATTCCAGGACAGCCTGCAGAACTTCAAATTCGGGACTCAGAATCTGAGGAGTCTTCATCTGATGAGGAGACTCTAGCATATTCGACTCAAATTCCCTCTCCTTTGGAATATGCTTCCCCAGAGGAGGAGTCTAATGGGGGGGGGACTCTGCCATGGAAGACCTCTACTTTGGGGAAACAATTAATATAATGAGGGAATTTTGTAAATGGGATTCCTCACAAATCTCAGAAGAACAGAAGAGATATTATGAGCTTTTACAGGTGGAGGCTCATGCACCTTCAGCAGTCCCTCTAGTGCTGCCAGCCTTTTTAGATGTGTTCAAGAGTGCTTCTAAGACCCCTGACTCCCAAGCCCCTACCTCAAAGAGACCAGACCATTTCTATAAGGTTCCTGAGGATTGCAAATTTCTTTTCAAATGCCCCTCAGCTGACCCTGCTGTGGTTTCCATTATCCCAGATAAGTCCTCACGGTTATCTCCTTCCACCAAGTTGCTCCCTTCTGACAAGGAAAGCAGCATTTTGGAAAGATTGGGTAAGAAGGTATGTACTTCTTCCACTTTGGCTATTAGGGCAATTAATTATCAGACACACATGTCCAGATATACTCTGGCCTTACTAACTCAGACAACCCAGGCTCTGTCCTCATTGCCAGATTCAGAGGTGAAATCCCTGATAATGTCCCTCTTTTCATCCTCCTCTCAGGTAGCTAGACACTCTATCAAGTGTAGCTACGATGCAATGGAGGCCTCTGCCAGGACAGCAGCTTCTGCGTCTGTTCTGAGAAGACATTCTTGGCTATTTCTCCAGGAACTTCCTGATGACATCAAGGCTAAATTGTTTGATGCTCCTCTTGACAGTTCATTGTGTGGAAAAGTAGCTGCAGAATTGTTTAAATCACTGCAGGAAAAAGGCAAGGAGCTCCAGGATTTAAAACACCTTTTGGTTTCACCAGTTCCAAAATTTCGTAGAAATTTCCCTGCTGAGACATCCGTTGTTAGGAAACCTGTCTGTTCCTCCACGTCTGTTCCCTCTGAAACTAGACCCCCCCCAAGCCTTCTAGGAGGCACCTTCAGGCTAAGGCTGTTAATCCTACAGCTTCTGTTGTGGTGCCCTCACAGCAGCTCTTTCAGCACAAACAAAGTCTGTGACCTCTCTTTTCCATCAGAGCTTGGAAGGAGATCGCTCAGGATTCCTAGGTGATTTCCATTATCCAAAAAGGGTACTTTATGACTTGGAAGACCCTCCCTCCCTTTCAGGGAATACCTCAAACTCCCCCCCAGTCAATTGCATCTGTTTCCTTCGATTCTAAATCAACTCTTCAACCAAGGCGCAATTCAGTCTGTCCCTCCAGAAATGCAGAGAAGGGGATTTTACTCCAGGATGTTTCTAGTTCCAATGAAAGATGGCCTTTGGAGGCCTATCTTGGATCTCTCCCTATTAAACACCTTCCTGGTGGTGCCTTCTTTCAGAATGCTATCCCTACCTACTCTGCTGCCCCTGGTACCCCCTCAAGCCTTCTTAGCTTCTCTGGACCTCAAGGATGCATATCTGCATATCCCTATACACCCCTTCTTTAGAAGTTGTTTTGCATTTCTTGGTGGGTTTTTTGCACTTTCAGTTTACTGCCTTGCCCTTTGGTCTTTCTACTACTCTAAGGATAGTCACAAAGTGCCTTGCCCCAGCCATTGCATACTTAAGGCTGTAAGAACTTCAAGTCTACCCATACTTGGACAATCTGCTGTTTCTGACTATCAGCCAAGACTTCTTAACCCAGCATCTGAACCTAGCTATCCCTTTTCTGCAGACACTGGGTTTCACAATAAATCTCAAAAAATCCTCTCACACCATGTCAGGATCTTATATTCCTGGGGTGCATGTTTCGCACAGATTTGAAGAGGGTTTTTTTCTACCTCTGAAGAAAGCAGCCTGTCTCAGGGCATGTGTAATAGCTCTTCTGCCACTCCCTTCTATCACAGCCAGAGAGTTTGAGACTGCTGAGGTTCATGGCCTCTACTATTCCCATACTGCCCTTTGCAAAGCTGCACATGAGAAAGTTCCAGTGGTTTCTAAAGATAGTTTGTGGTACCACCATGCTCATCCATTAGATGTCATGATCCCCCTTCTTCCCTGTCTGAAAGTAGAGTTAGGTTGGTGTATGCAGCAACTCGATCAGAACCGTGGCTTACCTCTTCAGGTTCCTTAAACAGCTCAGCAACTCTTCACAGAAGCCTCAGACTTGTGGTAGGGAGTAACATTTGCTTCCAGGAATGTTTAGGTTCTCTGGTCCCCTTAACCAAAAGAAACAAAACATTACAAAATGAAATCCACGAAGAGCAAGTCAGTCCCAGAAGCAATAATTGGACCAAAAATTAATTCAATAACTTTAATCACCTACACGGATTGAGCGCTTTCGTAAACTAGGTTACTTCATCAGAATTAATTCAATAAAAAATAACACCATCCTTATATACCCCTCACATTGATCACATGATCCATTACACAACAAGTCCACATTATTTAAAAGCCACAGGCTCCAAATTTAAAAACACTCCATAAAGCAAAAAATGTATTAGTCAAAGTAAAACATTTTTTACAAAGAGCAAACAAACTGAAAAATACTTGATCGTAAAAATAAAAGTGTAAAAATATATTGAGCGTATAAATTCATCCTCCCTGGTCCCCTTCTCAAAGGAAGGAACATATCAGCATCAGGGAAATGAGGGCCTTACTGTTAGCCTTACAGACCTTTCACCCTCTATCCTTGCCAGGACCCCTAAAGATTCTCACAGACAATACCACTGCCCTTTGGTACATAAACAAGCGGGCGGTACAAAATCCTATCCTCTCTGTCACTTGGCCATCACAGCTTGGGAATTGGCTGCCTTATACAAGGCAACTCTGCTAGCTGTGTACCTTCCCTCAGCTCAGAAGTCAGTGGCAGACGCATTAAGCAGGTCCATGACAC